>NC_142948.1:33707850-33710350 GCF_046866305.1 Octopus bimaculoides | reverse complement strand
GTGTGTGTGTGTGCGTGTGTGTTAGGGTCAATGTAATAGAGTTATGTGAGTTGCCATAACCGTATAGCCGTGACGATGATGATGATGCTGGTGAGGATGGTGGTGGTGGTGGTGGTGATGCTGAGGGTGTCTTGATGGTGTGATATGGGTAGTAAAGCGACGGTGGCTGTCTTGGTGATGACTACGGTGGAGTGGAGGGTTAGTGGTGCTAGTAGTGAGATGATGATGGCGATGGTGGTGGTGGTGGGGGGGAACAGTTAGTAGTGGTAGGAGTGGTGGCATGATGACGGTAGTGTTGGTGCTGGTGATGGTGGTGGCGGCGGTGGCAGATGTGTACGAGGTACATGAAGGGGAAAATTGGGATGTGGGTCCAGATGACGGAAGATATGTAATATACAGTGACAGATACGGAGTAAGACGGCAAGAAAGGGAGAAAGCGAGAGAGTATTATAGTGTGTGAGAGAGGTGGAGAGAGAGAGAGAGAGAGAGAGAGTGAAGACAGACAAAGGAAGTGAGATAGACGGAAAGAGGGAGGAGGAGAAAGAGAGAGGGAGACAGAGTCAGACAGACAGACAGAGAAGAGGAGAGTAAGTGTGAAGGAACTTATGCGTTGAGTTTTTCAGATGAGTTTCATAAATGCAGAGAGAGAGAGAGAGGGGGAGAAGGAGGAAAGAGAGAGCGAGAGGGAGAGAGAGAGAGAGAGAGCGGGGGAGAGGGAGGATATAGAGAGAGGAAGAGAGGAAAGAAAGGTGGAGAGCGTGAGTGGGTTAGCAAGATGTAGGTAAATGGTCGGCGTTGGGCAGTGGCTAATAGGGTAAGGTAACTTGATGTGATTGGTGACCGGATATAGCTGAAGCAGAAGTAGATTTACGAACAGATGGCGTTGTCGGCAGGAAAGGAAAGGAGTTGGCGAGGATCGTCATTAGCAGATTCCTTTATTGAAGGAAAAAAAATCAATTGAGATTTAAAGCAGAAAGAAGTATAAAACACTAAGATTGATTTGCTTCGGCTGTAATTAGACATATGGCAGAGTAGTGGATTTATACATGTATATATTTCATCGACCCCCAGGTAGGACGAGAATCAAAGACGACCTCTCTGAGATTTAGACTGATATAATGAAACTCTCTCTCTCTCTCTCTCTCTCTCCCAGTCTCTCTGATTCTCTTCCTCTCTCGCTATATATATATATATATATATATATATATATATATATATATATACATACACACACACATACACATATATAAACATATATATATATATATATATCTTATTTCGAGTATGCGCATTGTTTGGTTTTGATTTTGTCGGCTACATAGTATACTAGGGTCAGCTGGGCACCGTCTGTGAGAAAAACAGCACCATGACGCAATTCACTCTGTCAGAAATTTGGAGACGACATGCTGTACTGCTTGGCATTCGCGCCGGAAGCTCCAATACGAACATTTCAGAGTGTTTCGGAGATAGCTATGAACGCGTTTCAATCTCATCTTCTGCATCTAAAAACCGACCACATCTACTCCCTACCTAAGAACTTGTCCCAATAGGACAATCTTCGTGAACGTTGGTCATCACCTACGGTATCGTTAGGTCTCAGCATAGTGTGCTGGCCACAGACGGACAATCCCGATCGGCTGGATCGCTCTCTATCTACCAAAAGACAACAACAACAAAAGAAAATCCGAGCAATCCGAACCTGGTCAAAAGCGACTTGAGCTGCAGGCTCGAGAGTCAAACGGTTATGTTGGTGTTTATCTCCATATTATCTCTGACTGGGCAGACCCTATGAATAAAGGCAATCAAGCTATGACCAGCCAATATTTTTTACAGGCAACATATTCTGGACTACATTATCAAAAGTTTCCTTCTTTTCATAAAATAGTTCTATGATGAGGGAGATATTCGGCAGGTTTTCTGTAGCATGTCGGACAATCACGCAGAGACTCCTTCATAGAACAAAGGCGATCATGTAGGCCATATAAGCATTTACCTAGATGATGTACGTGTTCACTCAGAATCTCTACGTGTTCATGTAGGTGGTGTTAACGCTCACACAGAGGATGCAGATATTCACCAAGGTGACGTAGGCGTCACCTAGGTGATGCAAGCATTCCCCTCGCTGACATAGGCGTTCACCAGATTAGCTTGAATTTTCAGAGGCAATTTTCTTAATGATATTGAGCCCTCCTCGAGGAAGCTCGGCTTAGGAAAAAAATTTAATAATCTCAAATTAGACAGAGACAACGATAATTCAGATTCAAAATTAATTTCTTTTTTCTTTTTCTTTGTAGTGAATTGTCTTCTTTTATTTGATTTTCGACTTGCAACTTTAAATCGCACGCGCGCACACACACACACACACTTCCACGTACACAGAGACATACTAACATGCACTCATTCACACACATACATACACACACCGGAAGAGAGAGAGAGAGAGAGAGAGTAGTTTTCAACTATTTATGAACTATGCGATAGGTAACATCTGCTGCTTTTA
>NC_142948.1:33692850-33700350 GCF_046866305.1 Octopus bimaculoides | reverse complement strand
AATAGGAAATGACATTTATTGACCTAAGACAAATAAAAATAAAAATTTGAGGGTGATTATAGTGAAGAATGGTTTTTAAGGTTTAAGAAACGTCGTGGGATTTCCATGCAAACCAAGAAAGATTTGACAACTATGTGGATAAATTTGCCAAATTTGTCACTAAGAACCTGCATTATACTCGAAGACCATCGATAGGCTAGAGATTGAAGAAGGACCCACATCTTGGGCAAGTATCGTCCTTTATAGTTTTGGGTCGACCAAAGCCTTGTCAGCAAATTTGATAGACGGAAACTGAAAGCCAATCGTATATATATATATATATATATATATATATATATATACACACACATACACACACACACACACACACACACGCATATATATATATATATATATATATATATATATACACACACACACGCACACACATATATATGTATGTATGCATGAGTGTGTGTGTAAGTATGTGTTTGTGTGTGCGCATGCGTGCGTGCGTGTATGTGTGTGTTTTTGTGTGTGTTTATCCGCGCCACCGCTTCACAACCGCTGTTGATTTGTTTACCTCCCTGTAACGTAGCGGCTCGGTAAAAGTAAATCGATGGAATAAGTACAGTACCAAACTTTAGAAAATATAAGCCCTGAGGTCGATTCATTCGACTAAAAGCTCTTCAAGGTGACACCACAGTATGGCCGCAGTCTAATGACTGAAACAAGTAAGTAATAAAAATGGATAGAGTCTATGAAAAAGACGCTAATCCTTAGACTTCAACTGCCAGACATTCCTCATTAGCATATAATTACCTGCTGTATTTCATTAACTGGATTAATTCATATTTAATACAACTATTACATTAAGGGATGATCTCGTTTCATTGAGAAATGATATTGTATGTATATATGATGTTTGTATGTATGTATGTATGCATGCATGTATGTATGTACGTATGTATAATATATGTATGCGTGTATGTATGTATGTACGTATATATGTATGTATGTATGTATGTATAATGTATGTATAATGTATATATGTATGCATTATGTATGTATGCATGTATAATATATGTATGTATATACGCATGTATGTATGTATGCATGCATATATGTATGTATAATGTATATATGTATGCATGTATGTATGTCTGTACGTATGCATGCATGTATGCACGTTTGTATGTGTGCATGTATGCAGAAATGTATGTATGTGTGCATGCATGCATGTATGTATGCATGTATGTATGTATGTATGTATATATGAATGTATGAGTTAATATGTCAAAGTTTACTAACTTGCAAGGCGTTTCATCTCTGAAACAGCAAAGTCGCTTCTAGAATAAACAAGGTTTTGGACGTACCCAAGAGATGAGGTTGAAAGATGTGCACCGGTGAGAGTACAAAACTGCAAGGTTGTACGCGTGCACTTCAAAGTAAAAACAGAAAATGCTAGAATAAGATATCATGGAGAAAAGAATATTAAAAGTTACCATGCTTTCATAGACCCAAGGCCATGTAGAATTCGAAAAGAAAATCAGGTGAGAAAAATAAACGAAGAAATAAATAAACAATTATTAAGACAAAGGGAGACTTTAAAAAAACCTATTCATACCCCCATGTACATAGTCACGCCCGACCCAACGCTTGCATTCAGAGATATACAGAAAGCCAGAGTGCTTGAGAAACTCGTATATGTGTATGTAAAGCACGTCGACACCTCTTACCCTATGTTTATCTTTCTTTTTCTTCACATATAAGTAAATATAAACACACACACTCTCACATATACACAAAGACATAATGGTACAAACGTACGTACGTACTTATATACATACATATATACATCAATACAGAAATACATACATACATGCATGCATATATGCATACATAAAATACACGCATACATGCATACATACATGTATGTATGCATATATACATATATACACAACATACATGCATGCATGCATACATATATGCATACATACATTCATAGATACATACATGCATGTATGCATGCATTCATAATACATATGCATACATACATACAAGCATACATGCAAGTATAGATACATACATACAAGTATATATACATAAATACCTACATGCATGTATGTATGCATTCATAATGCACATACATACATGTATACATACATATATATATATATATATATATATATATATATATATATATATATACATGTATGCATGCATGCATATATACATACAAACATACCTATAGTAATTGGTGCACTTGGTTTTGTGAGGAAATGCCTAAGAGACAATTTGGAAAAGCTAGGTTTTTCTAGAAAAACAAAAAACAAAAAAAACGAGATCAACCAGCTAACACGCACGTTACAAATATAACCTGTAAGATGAAACAGTGGAAATATGCAAGTTCAAAATGGTGACGTTGTTTTTGTTATCTACATTCTAACGACAGAGTTTTGAATCAAGCTCCTTCCCTACAGGAAAACTTCGAATAATTAAAAACACATATACACACATATACAAGGAGAGGGAAAGAAAGAAAGAAAGAAAGAAAGAAAGGAAGAAAGTAAGAAGGAAGGAAGGAAGGAATGAAAGATAGAAAGAGAGAGAGAGAGATGCATGTGAGTTTTTAGAAGCATACATACACACACACATTCGTAGATATGTATATACACGTATATACATGTGCATATAGAAATACATTTAAAACAACGGCACACATACAATTCCAAATTTATATCTTTACATTGACATCTACATTTATATGCACTCACACACATGCGCACACACCCAGAGGCACACATACATTATATACATACATACATGCAGACAGGCAGACAGACAGACAGTCAAACAGACAGATAAACAGACAGACAGACAGATAGATAGATGCACACACACAAACAAATATGCAGGCTTACACATACACACGCGCATATAATATATATATATGCAGTAATCCTCTGCGTTACGAGAGTAATGCGTTTCAATGGATTTTTTTCGGAAAAAAAACACACCTACATGACCATATTTATGCATGAAAATAACCATTTCTAAACATACGCATTACAATATATAACCACTTGAGAAATACGTTAAAAAAAGATAAGAATCGCAATGTCGTAACAGGGTAGGTGGTTTTACCACAAAGGATGTTGACTCCTGTGTGAGGGAAGGAGGTGGAGTAGGAGGTGAAATGCGGGTCATCGGGAGGATGAGGACACTCCCGTTTATCTTATATTTCATCATCAACATCTATTTAAGGGGTAAAACACTTTTCTGATGTTTATGGCGTATTAATTCTTTGTAAAGCTCAGTGTGAAAACTGGGCTCATTTTAAAATTCCCCGTGTAACTTTTATGTTACGTTCACGAATAGAATTGTTATCAGCAAAAACTTGCAAGCCTTCCTCTGAAAGCGCCAACCCTTTAGCAATATTCTTTGCAGTCAATTTAAATGTCATTGGTAGAATCCCCATATTCTCATCCTGTATTCTCAGCTTGGTCTTCTTTCAACAGCGTCAGCTCCTCGTTAGATAAATTTAAAACACTTTATGGAACATTTGAAACTGAACCACATTCCTCTATGACTTCTTCAAATCCTACGTCATTTACAAGTCTCACAATATCTTTTCGAATTTGATCAAGACTTGTTGCTTGTCGGAAACTTATAAAGTCTCGGGATACAGTCTGACCATCTTTTTTTCTCAAGCACCAGTCATAATTTAGAGTTTCACTCCATCTCGTGACCCTGCTATGTTATCCACGGCATCGATTATGCTGAAATTCTTTCAGTAGTCTCTAACCTTAGGCTTATCTTCCCAGTCAATTATTCTCATGAATTCTTTGAAAATTCTTCGGAGATAATATGCCTTGAAGTTATTTATCACACCTTGATCCATTGACTGGAACAAAGGAGTTGTATTCTTGAGGATATCTTCAACTCTTACATTATCACAGAGTTCATTTAAGTTCACTGGGTGGTTCGGTATATCGTCAGAAAAGTGCGATGCTTTGTAGGAAATATTATGCCTGGCGGTGAGCTTGCAGAATCGTTAGCACGCCGAACAAAACGGCATTTCGTCTATCTTTTCGCTATGAGTTCAAATTCCGCCGTGGTCGACTTGCCTTTCATCCTTTCGGAGTCGATGAAATAAGTACCAGTTAAGTTCTGGGGTCGATGTAACCGATTAGTCTCCTCCCCGCAAATTTCAGGCTTTGAACATAAAGCTGAAAAAGAAAGAGAAAAAAAAGAAAAAAACATTATACCTGGCATTGTACTGTTCTTCAATATGACAAAAAAAAAATGTTTGTAGACCACTCTTCGAAAACGATCATTCATGCCTTCGTAATTGAACTCTAAATCAGAGGCAAATTAAATTTTGCGTAACTCTTGAACACCATTACACAAATAGGATTTTTAGCTTTATATCAGCAGTGGCATTTTTGCCCAGAAGAAGCATCAGACCATTTTAGGAAGCTTTATATTACGCTGTTGAGTTTTCTTTTCGGCATATAAAAGTTCTAGCAAGTATGAACTTGTAGAAAAGTGAAGTTTCATCAACATTGTATACTTACTCTGCTGTGTGACCTCTTTCAACCGTTATTTCTTTTTTTCAGCTGTTCAAGATAATTAATAGCAGACTTTGTGTCAGCGCTGACAGCCTCACCATTCATTTTTATGTTGTGCAAACTCAGGCTCTTCTAAAACCTTTTAAACTAGTTTTTATTAGCCACTATAGGTTTTTTCATTGTAAGTTACAGCTTACTTTTTCTGCCAGTTATCGCTCAAACCATTGGCTGTTTCAGGCTCGATTCGTACACCTAAGAACCATCTAATTTTAAGCAACACATTACATTAGATCTCTGACAAAATAAGATTTGAGTCATAAACGAAGTAAATCTTTGACCACTTCATTTTATTTTCTCTCTATTGTCATTTATTGTTCCCATTGTAGACGTTGCAAGCTTTAATGTTTTGGCAATGTGGTTGATAATTTTCTCCTGCGTGAAGCCTTTTTAAAACATCAAGTTTGATATCCAGAGTAATCCTTTTAAGGTTCCTTTTCACACTACTACCACCCGTTGCACTTGGCGGCTTCTTTCAAAATATCTTGAATTTTGGTAAACTGACGGCGGCGACGATCAACAATTATTCACAAAAAATATGGAGCAAAATGAACTGTTTTGTGAGAGTAAAAAAATATGATGCCTTATATAAATTTTAAAATGGAAATGAGAAGATGAAAAGGTGAAGGTATAATGTGGAGAAAGTACTAAATGATTACAGTTAGTTAAAGGCTTATCAGTTCTATGGGCACTTCACCTTTGCAGTTCTGACATGAGCTATGGACATTCCATATTTCCTCACATACAAACATGCTGACGCACATATGCAGATGCAAACATATACATAAACATCACATACATCGTCTTCGTAACTCATCTCGCCCCATATGTATGCGTGGGAGGGGGAGTGTTGTGTGTATATGTGTGAGCGTATATACAATGGGCTTCCACTCAATTTTTGTCCACCAAATTCACTCATAAGACATTGGTTAATCTGAGGCAAGTTGAAGCCACCTGCTTATAGTGCCATGCAGTGGTATTGAACTCAAAACCACGTGGTTGCAACGGAAGATAAATACCCTGGGCTGCTGATTGGGGAACGATCTCGAGTAAGACTTCTTTGAGGAGTGGTTTATCAGGAGACTCCTCCTCTCTTTTTTTTTTCTTCTAGGATTATAACTAATAATGTGGTTAGGAACATTTGCTTCGGATTTTCTAAGCTATCAATTACCGAAGACATGATTAAAAGGTACACACACACACACACACACACACACACACACACTTAAATGTATGTAAGTACACACATATACACACGCACACATACCAGCTCAAATATGCTCACATGATCTTATATTTACATTCAAGGCAGTACTATGGAATTAATCACAATCAGAACAAGATAGCCGTGAAGGTGCGCGGTAAAGAAGAAGGTGGGTAGTCGATGACTACCCATGGTGGAATGAGGATCCGGTATTTAGAAATATAAAGAGTAAATATTGTCGAGGGGAAATTTGTTAAAATGAAGTAAAATAGAGTAAATTATTATACATTATCATAAATTACAATATAGTAGTGTGAAATAAATTAGGCACATTAGAGAATGAATATTAGAGTATGAGTAGAACAGAGTGATAATTAGGACGTGAGTGTCTCTTGTATATATAATTGGTTGTGTATGAAATACGAACAGTAGTTTAAGAGAGTGAGCCTACGTGTTTGTGAGCACAGTAATCTACAAATTTTGACCGGATTGCCTTCCGATTAAAAGTCCGTGCATATGCGCGTGAGCGTGTGGTGGAAGGAGCCTATGCATGAATGTAAGCAAGTGTTTTCTTGATGTGATGTTGCGTGTGCATGTGTAGCTCATCATGTGTATCTGAGGGTGGTGATAGAGTCGAATAACGGACGGAGCAGAATGTTTAGCATTAACCACCGCGGAAGTAGCGATAGGCGTCGAAGTTCTTGTGTGAGCAAGAACTAACTCTTAGAAAAGAGCATTAGGTGAGCCTGCATAAATTACAGGATTGGTGCTTACAAGCATAGGACTTAGCTTAAGTTACGTTTTTCGAATTTAATCTATAGTTAATATTCGCCTTCTTAAGTTTCCGGCTTAGTTCGTCATTGAAGTAGCATTACGTCTTACAGTTACGGAATGTGTGGTTATGTTGTTAGGGACGTAACTTAAGCAGATTCTCAGTAAAGCATATTTAATATTTAGAGTGTAATTTGCGATTACATTTTATTGGTGCATGGTATATTTATATAAACATTTATAATTCAGAGGGCAGCGTATCGGACAAGTGCAATTAAGGTTGAGGTTATTAGGGTTGGTATTATTTAGGCGGACCTAGATATCTCTAAGATTGTAAGCTGCGATTGCGTAGGTGGTGTTAGTTGTAGTGGGATACAAGAGCTTGACTGCTTTTGTTGAAAATGTTATAGCTTCTATGTTGAATATAATGTGTCTTTTAATAACCTAAAGAATATTCTGGTTATGAGCCTTGCTACAGCAAGAGTGAAGTAGGGTTGAACAATGAAATGTTACGCCTGCGTTATTGGTTCTAATAGAGAATACTGAGTATTGCAACTAGTTTACCTTTTAATCATGTCTTCGGTAATTGATAGCTTAGAAAATCCGAAGCAAATGTTCCTAACCACATTATTAGTTATAATCCTAGAAGAAAAAAAAAAGAGAGGAGGAGTCTCCTGATAAACCACTCCTCAAAGAAGTCTTACTCGAGATCGTTCCCCAATCAGCAGCCCAGGGTATTTATCTTCTATGTAAAGCAGTCATAAATTAGACTACCGTCTTTGTGATTAGTCTAATGTGCATCACAGTGCTTTGACGCCTCGTTAATTATTTAATAATTTCTATTTCATGCATTACACAGCATATATGAGAAGAAAAATAAATTTCAATATTACAAAGCCTCTCTATGGGAGAAAC
>NC_142948.1:33685350-33687850 GCF_046866305.1 Octopus bimaculoides | reverse complement strand
TTGTTTATATGCCTGTATGTGCAGCTATGTATATGTTAGTATATGCAGATGTGAATACGTGTATATATTCATGTGTGTGTGTATGCATGTGTGTGTGTGTGTGTGTGTATGTATGTGTGTGTGTGTATATGCATGTGTGTGTGTGTATGTGTGTGTGTATATGCATGTGTGTGTGTGTGTGTGTGTGTGAGTGAATATGTGCCTGTTGTTTGCTGTTGTGTATCCTCATGATAGACCTAATCAAGCAGACTTATGGTAGACTTTATAGCCCTGGGTCAGCTCTGACAATCCAGTAGCAGAGAGAGATGGTTGAACGACAGGGATCCGACCAAAAGATGATTGCCACTTATACCGTATCTCTCTCAACTGCACATTATACTGCACGATCCGACATCTTAACTATTGTCCAGTTTAGATCTCACATTCTCTCCAATCTCTTGTTTGTATGCTACGATCTCTCCAAGGTCCGCTTTAATATATGTTACACTCTCTTCAATACTCAATATGTGTTACACGCTCTCCTTTATCTAGTCCAAACATGTCGCACTTTTTCCAATGTCCATTCTATTTTTGTACGCCTGACATTGTTATTCTCAGAAGGCAACGAGTGCGTTTCTAGAGATAGTCACTATATCTTCTTGAAATCACAGCTCAGTTTTGTTTGAAAACAGATGGACTCATTGACTAATGTATTCCTGGATACACCGCTTGTAGATTTTCGTGAGCCGTAGACTGTTCCCAATTTTTGTAGTGGGTGGTAAACACATCACACCACTCTGGTTAGCACTTCCTACCAGTCCGGCGGACTTTGCTTTGTTGCAAGCATTTGGGCCAGGCTTCAAATAGGGAACTAGTGTGACCTTATACCCCTGCAAAGCTATTGTCCTCAATCTTTTTAATGCTCACAAGTACTCTTGTTCTTTACACCCATACTATACTGCTGCTACCGGCGCAGAGACTGGATCTTTTACCAGACAATGCCGAACCATAAAGTGACGAGCATGCAAACAAACCAGTACCGGCTGTCGAGTGGTGGTAGATGACAAACACACACACACACTTGAAATCCAGATGTTCTCCGTATAGAATACACTTAGTTGTGCTCAAGGGATTTAAACTTGAGCGGATATAGAAGTGAATGTATGGATAAGCAAATTATTAAGGATATTAAACGCATGAAATACATAAAAATGTATATGCACATACATATAAAAGGGTCCGGCTTGCACAGAATACAAATGATATAGAGAATTAAAGGGGTGGAGGAAAGGTATTATAAATCCAACAGCTATTTCTGGGGGCTCGAGGTTCGTCTCATCCTATGATGGAATCAATCTACATTTGTATTCTGTGTAAGTCAGACCTTTTTATATATATACATATATACATTTTTTTGCATTTCATGTATTTCATATACTTTATATATTAATCTGTCTAATTTGCTTATTCCTACATTTACGCATATACATACATAAATACATACATGCATGCATACATAAATACATACATGCATACATACAAGCATGCATACATACATACATACATACATACATACTGTTAACATTTTATTGAAAATCTTGTTTGATATACAAAGCTCGACTATAGGTATTCACTACCGAATGTCATAACACAATGGGAATACTCCTGTCACTGGATATACATCTGAAATTCCATAGCATCCGTAGAGTTTATATGAACAGATGAATACCGGAAAATGAATTGAATGATATTCTTTATTTTATATCACTACAATTGTTTCCACACATCTTTACACTTGTAATGCATAGGTGAGAGGATGTAATTAACATATTGCGTAATCACTACTATCCATCAAAGGCGTAAAGTGTTTTTCTTCAGGTGAATTATTGAATACGACCTTCGTTAGATCAGACGCTCATTTCACAAGAATGAACACTCAAAACAGTGTACTGATGGGGACTGCTTCCAGTTTCAGCCTACCAAATCCAATCATAAGGCTTTGATCGGCCCGAGTCTATAGCAGAAGACACTTACCTAAGGTGTCGCGCTGTAGTATATTCTGAGTTCAAATTCCACCAAGATTGACTTTGCCTTTTATCCTCTCGGGGTCGATAAAATAAGTATCAGTCAAGAACTGGGGTCGATGTAATCGACTTACCCCTGCCCTGAAATTTCTGGCCTTGTGCCAAAATGTGAAACCAATGTGATCGTATCTCACATAAGGCTGCGAGCTGGCAGAATTGCTAGCACGCCGGACAAAATATTTAGTAGTATTTCGTCTGTCTTTACGTTCTGAGTTCAAATTCCACTGAGATTAGCTTTACCTTTCATCCTTTAGGGGTTAATAAAATAAGTACCGGTTAAGCACTGGGGTCGAAATAATCAACTTACTCCCTTTCCCGAAATTGCTGGCCTTGTGCCTAAATTTGAAACTAATTTTTATCATATCTCACTCACGCACACACACATACACACAATGGCTATATCGTAGCTCCACATTTTACAATGTCTTATTAACTAT
>NC_142948.1:33677850-33682850 GCF_046866305.1 Octopus bimaculoides | reverse complement strand
TATATATTTGTATATATATATTTAAATATATATATTTAAATATATATGTGTGTGTATGTATGTATGCACGTTTGTACAATATATTTTTCTGAATACATATCTGTTTTACACATTTATAGAACTAATATGCTTATAATGACACCATTTCCCAGTGTTTTGCTCTTTGTCCTTCTCAGATGATATGTACATTAAGTTGTATTTTGAGTTGCATCTTGAATAATATATATCTTGATGTGAATGTGTGTGCGCGTGCGTGTGTTTGTGTGAGAGTATAAGCATATGTGTGTGTTGTGTATACATACATACACACGTGTTTTCCGCTTTCCTGTATTTCTTTTAAGTTAAGCTAAATATATGTCTGGAAGACATAGTAACGAACATGTTTATAAATATGAATGTAAATATAAATGTGTGTGTGCATGTGTGTGCGTGTGTATGTATGTTTGTATGTATTGTATGCATGTATGTATGTATCTATCTATCTATCTATCTATCTATCTATCTATCTATCTATCTATCTATCTATCTATATCTATATATATATATATATATATATATCTGTCTGTCATGTATGTATAGAGTGGAAAATGCAAAGTGCTCATTACACGCCTTTGTTTGAAGTATGTGATCATGTAATTAATTCCTTATACTTCAAGGCTTCATGAGGATGACTCTAGTCGACGGTCAGGTAGGTGTTTAAGTTTGCAGTGTTACCAAGAAGTATGATCAACAAACGTCAATTGCATAAAATCTTTGAATGTGAAGAAATATTGCGGTTTACAAAAACTGTCATACGTTCAGACATAATGGTTTCAAATTTTGGCGCAAGGCCAGTAATTTCGGAGCTGTGGGTAAGTCCCTTACCTCGATACCAGGAATCAACTGTTGCTTATTCCATCGACCTCGAAAGGATGAAAAGCAAAGTCGACTTCGGCAGAATTTAAACTCAGAACGTAAAGACGTTCAATTCGTGCGGCAATTCGTTGGTTGTCGTCCAATTCGTGCGGCACCCATTTCTCAAGTATTTTTGTTTTTTCAATCTCTTTCAAGCGGTTGGAAATTATCGTATACCTTACGTCTAATTCAGAAGCAAGATGTCGAGCAGTTGTGCGTGGATTGGCTTCCACTAAGGCTCTTAGTTGATTGTTGTCAACATCCGATGGCCGATCACTACGCTTATCATCTTCAAGACCTTCGTCACCGCTACGAAATCTCTTGAACCACCATTGTGCTGTACGTTCATTAATGGCTCCTGAGCCAAACACATCGTTGATATCGCGAACTGTTTCAGCAGCTTTTCGGCCTAGCTTGAACTGGAATAAGAAAATTGTGTGAATTTGCTTTTTGTCCATCTTCAGAGAGAAAAGGTGACAGGTGCAAACATAGGAAGAAAGCATGAGTGTGCACACACACAAGCAAATAGTCACACAAACCCAGAAAGAGAGAGAGAGAGAGAGAGAGAGAGAGAGAGAGAGAGAGAGAGAGAGGAAGGAGAGAGAGGAGGAAGAGAGAGTGAGGAATAGAGGTACTGTGAAGTACACTAACGTGCGCATATGTGGGTTTGTGTGTATCTCGTGTGTTTAACGTAGCTAATGTAAGATTAACAATTATAATTAATTAAAATTATGTGGATATGGAATGTATTGTGAAGTGAATCTTATCCCGTGGTCACACAATGATAACTGCGACTTCATTGAACTTCCTTCTTGCAACAATTTCATGATTAGGGAAGGATATAGGATTTCTTCTAAACACAGAGTGGCTTTTAGAAACTGTGTGCGCTAACCCACTTGATGTGGCAAAGGAAGGCACTTTGACAGAGATAATCATAGCACAATCGAGCGAAAGGTCACAGTTAAAGTCAGCCTAGAGACCAAGTGTGAACATCTTTTGCCGTATTGTTTTCGGAGTAACAAAGATGCTGTTGTGATATCATATATCATGTAACACGTCACAGTTTTGTATTTAGCTTTATTAATTATGAAAGTATTGTCTAATCGTTGAGTCCAAAATCGTGGCTACTAACGTGAAAATATGCATATGTCACGGAACTTATAACATGCAACAGATAAAAAAATGTGTGTGTGTGTGTGTGTGTGTGTGTGTGTGTGTGTGAAACTGTTAATTCAGAGACGTTTTTTTTCTCCCTCCAATTTTTACCTCTTTCCATTTTTCTCTCCTCGTTCTTTCTTTCTGTAGACGAGCGTAGGCTCGAAACGTCAAAGACTCACATTTTTCCTGAACGTCAAACTATTACACCTTGTTTGTTGTTCCCTGAAGATTGAGGTGTATGAAGAATATGAGCTTCAAGCAATCCGTAGGAAATATATATAAAAAAAAACTTGCATATATATATATATATATACACACACATATATGTATATGTATGTATATATGTGTGTGTATATATATATATATATATATATATATATATATAAACAAGTATATACACATGTATATATATAAGCATATACACATATATGCATATGTATTCACACGCGCACACTTATAAATGTATTTATGTTTACACACATGCATACACATACACACACACACATACATGCTTGCGTACGCATTTGATTCCCAATTTGAGTAATTAATCTGATGCATTGCATCTGATTTTCCTTCGTATCCTTAATTAATATCGTAATACTCCCTTGATCAGTAAACATTTCCTTTTATTTCATCAGATTTAATCCCTGTCTCTTAAACAAACTGAAAGGTAGACGCTCCTTTATGTGGTTTGTTTTGTATGCTAGAAATAGCAGTGATGAAATGGGTATGTTCTAAGGTCTATAAGCTTACAAAACAACCAAACCAACAAAGTCACCTCTGATTTTCTTGAAATCTTTCAAATTATGTCGGCGTAGCGATTTCAGAATCCCACCCCGCCCTCATTCAGCTTCCCGGTAACTTGAAATCTAATTCATATTACACCCTCAAATCCTTCCCTAAATGCTCGTCACATTTGTGGCAAATAAAGTGTCTTCTCTTTGTGTGCGTTAGGTACACTCGTGTAAATCACTAAGAAAGTGTTTTGAGCGTCCACTTAGTAGATTAAAGTTGAAAATACCGCATTTAAAGTGTATAAATATATCTTTTGCATAATAATTGTCTATGAAAACACTTGTTTTTTGAACATAGATATATTTCGTTTACACTAAAGCGTATATGGAATTATATATTTTGTTTTGTATAAAATATATTTCGGTTGCTTGTTTGTTATTAGAAAATGTTATTTAAAAAAAAGTCGCCGACTCAGAATCTCAGATGTTCAATGTTTTTTCCTTTTTTTCTTTTTTCTTTTCTTTTTCTTTTTTCTCCCCCCGCCCTTTTGAAACTTCATAGAATTGATAAAATTGTCAGGGGGTGTACTGGGAAAAAAATCATATTGAAAAACTTACTATCGGTTCAAAATTATTTCTTCTCCGTCAACCTTCAGTATACATACATATATATATATATATATATATATATATATATATATATATATATATATGCAGGAGTGTCTGTGTGGTAAGTAGCTTGCTTACCAACCACATGGTTCCGGGTTCAGTCCCACTGCGTGCAACTTGGGCAAGTGTCTTCTACTATAACCTCGGGTCGGCCAAAGCCTTGTGAGTGGATTTGGTAGAAGGAAACTGAAAGAATCCCGTCGTATATATGTATATATATATATGTGTGTGTGTGTTTGTGCCCCACCCCAATATCGTTTGACATCCGATGGTGGTGTGTTTACGTCCCTGTAACTTAGCGGTTCGGAAAAAAGAGACCGATAGAATAAGTACTAGGCTTACAAAGAATAATTCCTGGTGTCGATTTGCTCGACTAAAAGGTGGTGCTCCAGCATTGCCGCAGTCAAATGACTGAAACAAGTAAAAGAATAAAAGAATATATATATATATATGTATATATATATATATATGTATGTATGTATGTATGTATGTATGTATGTATGCGTGTGTGTGTATTCTCAAATATTGGTTTCAAATTTTGGTACAATACCGGCAAGTTCTGGAGGAGGGGGGGGGCTAAGTCGATTACATCGACCCCAGGGATCCACTGGCATTTATTTTATAGATCCTGAAAGGTTGAAAGGCAAATTCGACTTCCACACAGTTTCCTTCTACGAAATTCGTTGAAAAGGTGTTGGTTGACCTGGAATTATAGTAGAGGACATCTGCCCATGGTGCAACGCAGTGGAACTGAACATGAAACCACATGGTTGCAATACGAGCTTTTTAACAACACAACAACCATGCCTATATATATATATATATATATACATATCGTATATATATTCAATATTTATAATATATATATTTGTGCGTACGTACATATTTAGATATATATTTACGCGCATACACATATATTGACATACGTATATGTATGTATGTACGTACGTACATACATACATGTCAGCTTTAATATCTTTATATCCTGAATAAACAGAAAGAGTAATTGTTTTTCTCTTTTGAGAAATGAATTTTTTATGTTATATAGAAAAATATTTTAAATCGTTTATTTTCCAAAAGGTAAAGTTAAAGTAGAATACGAGGTAAAGGAAATTTCATTAATAATAATAATAATAATAATAATAATAATAATAATAATAATAATAATAATAATAAGAAGAAGAAGAAGAAGAAGAAGAAGAAGAAGAAGAAGAAGGAGAAGAAGAAGAAGAAGAAGAAGAAGAAGAAGAAGAAGAAGAAGAAGAAGAAGAAGAACAAGAACAACAGCAACAATAACAATCGGATAAATATGTGTGCATGTGTGTGTGTGTTTTCACAGACACATACACGTACACACACACATACATACACACAAACATGTATATGCATATGTGTGTGTATGAGCTCGCACGCTCATATGCACACATACATATATATACACATGTATATATATATATATATATATATATATATATAGATATAGATATGTCCACAGTAAGTTTTTACTTATACATACATACATATATATAAGCATATATATGAGCA
>NC_142948.1:33665350-33675350 GCF_046866305.1 Octopus bimaculoides | reverse complement strand
CGTTATTTTGCCAATGCACAGAAAATGGTGCGAAGGAAACAACTCGATCAATATAGAGATACAAGTTGAATATTAAACAATGATTTTTTTAAAACGCAATATTTTCTATATCAAATAAACAGATTAATGACCAAGTGATTAATATAGCATTATTCAACAAGGATTTGGTGAACTGCCTACGAGAACAAGCGAATTCATTCTTGTTCAAACCATTCAATTCCTGCAATAAAATGGATGTGTTGAGAATACTTTGTTTCAAAGATATTTTGAATTTGGACGATATAGGATTTTGTGTTAGTATTGTCATCAAGAAAGACACACAATATACTAGTGGTTTTAAAGAGGCATTTAATATCAAGTAGACACACTGTGGCGTGTTACAGGTACAAGTAGAAGGATAGAAACTGCAAAGTTAATAGGGCAGCAATCTCCAGATTTAACTGCTTTCATTAATGCAATTGCGACATTTGTGGCCTAAGGGGGAATACAAAGACATTAAATTTTAAATGTTTCTAGTGATATGCAAAGAGACATTTAAACTAAGGTATGTGTTAATAGTAGCTCATTTTCTTATATTTACATTCTTAAACAGTGATATAATGAATTTTGCGTAAGGAATTTCTGTAAAGACCATTTTCTTAATGCAGCCTCATAATAATGAACATGGCTGTGTAGTAAGAAATGTGCTTCTCATCCACAAGGTTTCGGGTTCAGTCCCAGTGTATGGCACCTAAGGCAAGCTGTCTTCTTCTATAACCTCCGTGCAACCAATTCTTTGCTTTGTGAGTGAATTTGGTAGACGGAAACTGAAAGAAACCCATCGTGTGTGTGTGTGTGTGTGTGTGTGCGTGCGTGTGTATAGTGAAAGCGTGTGGCTTAGTGTTTGGAGATATTCGGCTAACGATTGCAAGGTTGTGTGTCGATTCCAGATGATGCGTTGTATCTTTCCCGTTGCTCCAATCCACTCAGCTGGCTAAAAGGAATTGTACCTGTAATTCACAGGCCCGACTTTGCCGACGTTCTGTGTTACGTTAAATCTCCCTGAGGACTACGTAAAGGGTACGCATGTGTGTGGAGCGCTCAGTGACTTGCAGCTTGTACGTTAATTTCCTGACCAGGCTGTTTCGTTAATCGGATCAAATGGAACACTCATTATCATCACCGACAGAGTTTATGCATACATGCATACATACACACACACACACACACACACATATATATATATATAAATAACCAGTCTTAAAAATTAATAAGTACCGGGAATGATTTGTTCGATGAAAACCCGTCAAGGCAGTGCCCCAGCATGGCCGCACTCCAATGTCTGAAGCAAGTCAAAGATAAAAGACTATACTATTGAGGGAAGCCTCTTCAGAAGATATAGTCAACATACTTTCGTTTCTTTTTTTATATTGGTATCATATTTTGGCACAAGGCCAGCAATTTGCGGGAGGCGTTAAGTAAATTACATCGACTCAGTGCTCGACTGGTACTTATTTTATCGACCCCACATACATACATACATACATACATACATACATACATACATATATATATATATATATATATATATATATATATATATATATATATATATATATATATATATATAGTTAAAAAAACAATAACAAAAAAACAAAACAACAACAAAGTGAGGACGTGATATGGATAGTATTATTGGACGCTCAGGAAAGGAAAGAGAGAGTGTATGACGTTTCGGGCGTAGCCCTTCGTCGGAAAGATGGAAAGTTCGGAGAATGGAAGAACGGAGAAAGAGGAAAATGGTACCGATGCCCACGAGATATATATATGACAGGATTGTTTCAGTTTCCGTCTACCAAATTCACTGACAAGACTTTTCGTCCGCCCGGGGCTGTAGTAGAAAGCATTTGTCCAAGATGCCACGCAGTGAGACTGAACCCGGTACCATGTTGTTGGGAAGCAAACTTCTTATCTACGCGATCTTTCTAAATTCATCTCATTCATGACTACTCATATTACGAGGGATTATTTAACCATTTTTCCGGTATAAACAACTCTTTGACTTAGAGAATATTTTTAGACCGTTTAAAATATTAAACCAAATAATTTCAGATAATTCTTTTCCATCATGACTTCCTACACAATCATAAAACTATTCTTTACAGAAAAGAATGACTTTCTCCAGAATATGAAAGACGTTCTTGCATGCATGTTAATCCTAATATGAGATTCATTGATTAAAGCAAAACTAAAATTTAAATTTAAAAAAAAGTAATTTTAGAGGAATAATGCAGTTACAGAAGGATAGTATTCTACTAAATCAAATTGTGTAAATTTACAGTAATGTTTATTATTGATAGCGTTAAACTACTTTATGGAAGAAAAAAAAAACTATTACACTTTAATTGAACGGAAATGACGCCTTTTTAACTTAAAGAATAATTGAATCTAGAATGTTGTTTCTGCTGACTATACCGAATTTACTCATAACAGTATTAATTAACCTTCGTTTGGTAATAGAAATAAACTTGCCTTTGAAATTTTTAAAGAGGATGTAATGTTTACATATAACGAAGCATTCTATTCTATCATCTTTATTAAGTTTAATGGGTTTTTGTTTTCATCTTCGAGATTTATGGAATCATATATTTTGTTACTAGTTTCTTTGTAAATCGTTGAGTGATGTTAGACAGAAGTCTCCAGTGAATGTTGCTGCTGTCCGCTTCGTATAAAGATGTGTATTCGTCCCATAAAACACTCTGTAGTGTGTTTTTGCTTTTTTTTACATACTTGCTTAAAGAATTCCGAGAGTGATTTGAAAATGCGCACGCGCATATGTACATATATATATATGTGTACATGTGTGCACTGCCTACCTTGCCTACCTAGGCGGCACGTCCCTGATATATATATATATATATATATATATATATATATATATATATATATATATATATATATATATATATATATATATACTAGGAATATTGGTGAAGCATACACATCAAAACATAACAGGCCTGATACAGCATGTGTACTCATGGAGAGTAGCTTCCAAGTTGAAACAATTGCTTCAAAATTTGCACCTCTTCTACCTTCAATATAACTATTGTTGTACTTAGTTATGTTATCAGATATCTAAATCACACATGGAGAAGCTATGATTTTCGACCAAAGAGAGAGACCAGCTAACACACACATTACAGATACATTCTAAAGGTGGGAGACTAAATATACGGAAGGTCTTTCTAAAATTCAATATGTAACATTTATCAAGATTCTTTCTTTCTTTCTTAGAAACCAGTTCCTTTCTTTTTGGATGAATTCTAATAAATAAATAAAAATTCCTAAACACATACAAGTAGATAGATAAGTATACATAAACATATACATACATATACATACAGTATATGCGTACATCATAACAGTCATATAAGCATACAGTCCAAAGCAAGGATAGCTACGAAATCCCTAACGAACAACAAAGAAATACATGGCATAAAGGAAAATGTGGATGATATTGTATATGTGATCTGCCGCTGCTCAAAAATGTCAAAATGATACAACCTTCCATTGCGGTATAATGTTGCTAAAACAATATGTTACCATCCATAGGAAAGACTGCCTTGGAATAAATATATACAAAGTATCAGTTTTTCAATACATACATATATATTAACGCAAGGAAAATTGTTGAAGCATTCCTATCAAAACTTCTGTGCCAACATAGTAAGCGTGATATTGTAGATAAGGTTAGAAATGAAAAATCATTTACAATCACAGAGGTCAGTTGCCCTGCAGCTATGAACATCTCTTCCATGATCAATGAGAAAGAGAATATCTATGAGCAGCTGCTTATGAACTAATATCTTAATACCCTGATTATAAATTCACATTTATATTAATAATTGTTGGTATACTTGGCTATTACTAAATATTTAAGTAACAATTTGGTAACGATGGAATTTTAGGCAAAGAAATTAAGTAGATAACTGGCACTTTACAAATACAGCCTGTAAGTGGCATGATTAAAATATGCAAGATATTTCTAAGATTCAACGATGTAAAGCATATTTTTATCCAAATTTTAACAATGGAGTTTATATCTTTGTTAGAAAACAGTTCCTTCTAGGAAAAATTCAAAGAATTCAAAAAGGAAGGAACCTGCAAATATGCATAGTTACAAAGAAAGAAACTATATACATATATGCAAATATAGTTGAATAAACAGAAGCGATGCAAGTGAGAATTTTAAAAGAAAAAAAGAAAAACACGAATAAAATTTGTTTATTCGTCCTCACTGAGAAAACTTTGTCTGGAAAAATAGTTTCATCAATACTTCCGGTTGGTGAAAATATTCAGACAATATTTTGGATTCGTCTACTTAACAATAGAGAAACTAGGGATAAGTACACACAGATGCAAATACACACTGCACACACACACACACACACACACACACACACACACACACACACATATGTGCGCTTACAGATTTACATACACCTAAATATATGCAAACTTGCATAGAGACATACAATCTCAAAGGTACATGTGTATACCAGTGTGTGCATGTGCGTGTTCGGGATGGGAGTGTATGTAAATGGAATAGGATTTGACTATTGTGTACGCATACCTAACAGGAAAAGAAAAAAAAACCCAGAACTTATTACTATGCATACAGAGAAATATTCATATCGAGTTGAAGAATCGAAAGGTAAAACTATCAGTCGCTGCGAAATATTGGTATTTCCATTTCCCAAAATACGTTAACACACACACACACACACACACACACACACACACACACACACACATTTCCAAGTGCATGTTTATAAACACACACACACACACACACACACACACACACACACACACACATATAACAAAAATACGTATAAAGAATATCACATCTTTAATTGTAGAATTCACCTTACAAAGCCAACAATTGTTTCTCTTGTATTAACATGTTTAGATATAGAAAATATCATTGAAATTAATATTTCCGAAAATATGTTAACACATCGTTTTCAAGACGACCCAAAATTAGTTGAATTCAAAGTGAACTACGAATTAAGGAAATGTTCCCAGTACACGAACGCCTGCAGGAAGAACGCTAAGAAGAAATAGATTCTAAGAAATTTTTGTATCCAACTATTGGTGACGTCAGTGGATAACGAAAAAATGAAAAATAAACATAAGGATTCTACGTTACTGCAGTTAGATGCACAGAGAAATATAATCTAAGAAAGGCTATTTTTTTTATTCAACTATTGGTGGCGTCACTGGATAACTAAAGAATAAAGTCGTGAGTTCGATTTCGAGCGGTGCGTTGTGTCCTTGAGCAAGACACTTTCTATCACTTTCATACTCCAGGAGTATGAGTAGTCCCTGTATCTTAAAGAGCTAGCCTTGTTCCATTCTGTGTCACCTTAAATCTCACTGATAACTACGTCCAGGGAACGCGTTTTTCTGAAGTGCTCAGCCGCTTGCACGTTAATTTCATGAGCAGACTGATCAGATCAACTGGAAGGTTCGCCATCGTAACCGACGGAGTGTCAATTGCATATGTATATACACGTGCGCGTATGCATGCATATATATACATATGTATATACATATATATACATACACACACACCGACGCACACACGCACGCACATAGAGAGGGTGTAGGGAAAATAGAAATATATATAGATAGAAAAGCATATATAGTGTGGAATTAATTGTTGATATTTGGCAACTTTTCAAATTTTGAGATGTTAAGATTGTTGAAGTTTCGCTTATGACCTGGCGGAGTAGTTCTACTACTAAGGAGTATGCATGGTCGTTAGTGTCTGCAGTGCACTAAACACGCTTCACGCAGACGCAGCGGCATTCGGACATTTTTTCACAGACTTCAAACGATTGACACTGAAAACAAACAACAAAAAAATATTAAAACAAGAAAATCAGCAACAACGACCTCGACGATGTTGATGACTATGATGATGATGATGATGATGATGATGATGATGATAATGAGGACGATGATGATGACGATAATGATGATGATGACAACGATGATGAAGATGATAAGGATAATGATGACGATGATGAAGATGATGATGACGACAACAAAGAAGATGATGCTGAAGATGGCGGCGAAGATGATGATTGTAATGTTAATAATGTTAGTAATAATGATGATGATGATGATGATGATATTGACGACGACGACGACGAAGATTACGATGGTAACGATGGTGATGATGATGATGTTCACAATGGCAAAACCTGAAGTGGGTGAAACGGGGACTAATGATAAAATAGATGCTAGCAAAAGGACTGGTAAACGATATCCTTTGATCTGCCTGACTCAACTGAAGAGACAAAACCGAAACGGTAAATGATGTAGGCATACAAACATAGACACGCATAAACGCATATGCACATACAAATAAATACCTACATACATACATACATGCCTGCATACATACATACATACATACTTACATACATACGTACATGCATATATATATATATATATATATAAGCATGTGCACAAACATATATATATATATATATATATATATATATATATATATATATATGTATGTATGTATATATACACATGTATATGTGTATATATGTATATATATGTGTGTGTATGTATATACAGTTATATATGTTTATATATATATGTATATGCATATAAATATATATGTATGTATATGTATATATACATATATGTATGTATGTATGTATGTATGTATGTATGAATGGATATGTATTCAAGTATGTGTATATATATATATGTGTGTGTGTGTGTGTGTGTGTGTGTGTGTGTGTATGTATATATATATACGTATGAGCGTGTATACATTTTTATATACACACAGTACCTATGTGTATAATTACTGAATGATTTTTGCCTTGGCACAATACCAGATTATTTCCTCGGAAATCTGGTTACGTAGATTGAATCGTTTCATGTCTATTACTTGGCCTTATTATATTTACCCTTTCTCACCTGAGGGCATTGAGGTTAAGTCCAGCTCCGAAGGGATTTGGGGACAGAATGGAGCGAGAGAGAGAGAGAGAGAGAGAGAGAGAGAGAGAGAGAGAGAGAGAGAGAGAGAGAGAGCGGGGGTGGGAGTGAGGGAGAGTGATGAGAGCGAAATGATCTAAAATATTTGATGTTCCAGAACATTCACCTACTTATCGATCTGATATGTATGTATGTATATATGTGTGTATACGTGTATATATATATATATATATATATATATATATATATATATATATATATATATATATATATATATACGCGTATGTATAAGTATACATATCCGTGTATAAGTACATATGTGTGTGTACGTTCGATTAGATATGGATATGCTCATGTACTTATATATATACACGCGTATATACATACACACAAAATAGATCTATACATATATATATATATATATATATATATATATATATATATATATATATATATATATATATATATTATATACATATACGTATATATGTATCTCTAGATTATGTCTGTGTATAAAGATATATATATATATATATATATACACACACACACGTATATACTATATTTATATCAACCTATACGGTACACAGTTTAAAAGAATACAATGTCTGTGTTGACTTTTCTTAGTGCATACATATCGATGTTCGAAATTATCTGAAACCGGTCGCAATCCCGGAGAACATCTTATGCGCTGACGCTCATATACATCACCTTCTGCCGGTATTTTGGAATTTCAAACAACTTTAGATGATCACATCATAGTTACTTTACCTTTGAATTTACAATATTTCCCACGCAGTTCATCTTTTCTTTTTACAACTTGTCTTCTCATTTTTATTTTTATCTCATTGCATGATATCATTACCTACACGTTCTCATAAAATGGTTTTCATCTTCTATACCATTTCATAATGGCTTTTAGTTATACATTTTTAAAGTCTGTCGTCATATTTCATGCTTGTTTGATGGGAGAGTGGAAAAAAAAAATCAGTTATTTAATGAAATATTTCTGTTCGTTCCATTTTGACAGAAAGTTAAAGTTTCAAAAGAAAAATTATTTAGACCAGCTTTCTCATTAATCATTAAATCTGCCCATTAACTATACAGCTGATATATTTAAGAAGACATTAATCTGTAACTCCTTCATACGATGCTATTGTTTAGCTGATTTTTCTAACAGGTTCACGGACCATATAGACGCATATGCTTGCATGGATGTACGTATAAAAGGATCACATATAGCAATCAAAAGAAATTGTTTAATGAGTGACCCATAAATAGTAGTAAAAAACAATATGTATATATATATATAAAAAAAGGCTGCGAGCTGGCAGAATCGTTCGCACGTCAGGCAAAGTGCTTAGCGGTATTTCGTCCATCTTTACGTTCTAAGTTCAAATTCGACTTAGATCGACTTTACCTTTCATCCTTTCGCAGTCGATAGAATAAGTAGTTGAACACTGGGGTCGATGTAATCGACTTATCCCCACCTTCTAAATTGCTGGCCTTGTGCTAACATTTGAAAGCAATATGTTCATAAAGAAAATGGCGGCTAGCTGGTAGATTCGCTAGTACGCCGGGATAAATGCTTAGCAGTTTTTTGTCCGTCTTAGTGATCTTTCGTCCGCCAAAATTTGAAATCAAAATCCGTAGTTTCCACTCAAGTCCACTCAATTAGTTTCTTTAAATTAAAACAATAATTTAGTGTTTCTCTACAAACTTTTATCTATGAACCCCCTTTATTCATATTTTAGCCATTCGATGTTTTAGAAAATCCTTTTATATTTTTATAATTAAATATTATTTAGGGAAAAAATGTTAAATTATTTTGTGTATAGTTCAAGTAAAATCAATTTATTGCGTATAAATTTTAACAAAATCTAATACGGACCCAGGTTGAACACCACTGCAAGAATCGTTTCTTTTTCATTAAAATTATAATCTTTTCACACTTTTTACAATAGCAATTATTTCTTTGCCCATATACTATTGCATCGCATAAAAAAAAAAAAAAAATTTTATGCTCATTGAAACTATTGGTTCACTTTCCGAAATTTAAAACTTGACAAGAAGCACGCGGCTAAAATATAATGCAAAGGATTTGGAAGGTCAGAATAAACAAATACAGTTCAAAAATTCATGGTCCATATAGGAAATGGGTGCGTAGTAGAAAAAAAACAAAAAACAAATAGTGAAATTATTATGCCCCAAGGATGTAACATTGTTCGTGATTTCAATGTCCTCATTTCCGCAGTTTTTAATAGAAATGTCATTGCAAAACCAGAAAAAGTTCCAACAATTGCTGTTTTAGTGCCAAAAAATATTGATGTTGATCTCATCATTGAAGAAATACTAAAACTATTTCAAGGAGATGAAAGGGTTCTGTTTAGTCATGATCAATGTTCACTTCACGATGACCGTTCATAATTCACTATTGAGTTCTTAAATATATTGTTTCAGTCTTGCTATGATTATCCTCCTCTGTACAATCAACCGAGCTAATGGCATGCGCAATGGGACTCGTTTAGTTATTCAAGACATTCAAGCAAAAATAATTAAGGCAAAAATTATCATTACTGAAGTTCCACATCACAAAAACGGTGTGTTTATTGCAAGAGTCACTCTTTCTTCAGTCGGTGAAGAAGTTACCATTTACGTAAATTAGACAACAATTTCCGATTAAATTAGCGATGGGAATCACGCATAATAAATCACAAAGGCAAACATTTGAAAAGATTTGTTTATATTTACCAAAACTATTATTCCCACACAGACAATTATATGTTACCTTATCCTGAGTATTCGCAAGGCTTCGTGTATTCAATATATATATCTAAGTATATAAATGTATGTATGTATGTACGTGTATATATATATATATATATATATATATATATATATATATATATATATATATGTATGTGTATATATATATGTATGTGTATATATGTATGTGTATGTATATATATATATATATATATATATATATATA
>NC_142948.1:33660350-33662850 GCF_046866305.1 Octopus bimaculoides | reverse complement strand
TGTGGGTAGTAAAGAAATAACACTATCACAATACGCTCGTGCGCGCAGATACGTGGAGTGCCATATGTTCGTAACTGGAGTGAAATGACAGTGATATATATACATACATACATACATTCATGCATACACATACAGACACACACATACATATACATACACATAATATATACACGCATACATACCCATATTCGAGGGGGTACCCAAAATAAACCGAGATCGTGCAATATTATTTTATTCATTTACTTTTACATGTTTACACCTTTTATCGCCTTCAAAGCATTCGCCATTTGAAGCAATGCATTGGTCCAGACGCGTTTCCCACAGTTCGAAGGCAATCCTGGAACTCATACGAAGTGAAGCCTTTTAACGCTTCCGTCGTATTTATCTTCACCTCTTCCACATCTGCAAATCGTTTTCCTTTAAGGAGTTTTTTCTTTCGGAAGAACAAAACAAAAAAAGAAAAGTCGCAGGGAGCCAGATCGGCTGAATAAGCGAGGTCATACCATCTTTGGTCAAAAACTGTCTCACACTCAAGGTGGTGCGCGAAATGGTATTACGTTACCAGATAGACATACTTTACTTTCAGTCATTTGACTGCAGCCATGCTGGGGCACCGCTTTGATTTAAATTTATGATTGAGAAATATAATGTAGGTTAATATGTTTCTACCCTTACTGTTGCTGGAACTCTACAACTGTATATAATAATAATAATAATAATAATAATAATAATAATAATAATAATAATAATAATAATAATAGCAATAATAATGTTGATAATGATAGTAGTAGTAGTAGTAGTAGTAGTAGTAGTAGTAGTAGTAGTAGTAGTAGTAGTAGTAAAATCTTGAAGAAGACCAAGAAACAACGGAAGAACTACATGGATCATGCATTAACGATACCACGAAAGCCCCAGAAAGAATGGTCAACACCTTCGTGACCACTGCTGTCAGAAATAAGACTAACAACTGGAGGGCACGGAGGATGAATAGAACTGTTGATTTCAGGATCATAACTCTACTCAGCATCCACGAAGACCTCACTTGAGTCTACGGATGTGATCAAAAATCTTGAGAAATATCCCGAGTGATTCACATAGGGAGCTATTACATAGCTGTTCCCAAAGCCAGGAGAGATGCAGAATCCGAAGAATTACGAAGTCATCATCTGTCTAATATATCGATTGCTGAGAGAATCTTTAGCTCCCATGATTAAAATAACGTGTTACAAGCAGAACAGAAGAGATGTATCAAAGGGGCCAGCTACTCGTCAATAGAGCCATATTAAAAAGGTCTTGTCAAAGAAAAGAATCCTGTCAACGGTATGGATCGGCAACACGAAGGCATTTAACCTCATGATCTCCGGAGCCTGCCTGGCAGTTATCAAATTCATTACGGAGAGCACGAAGACCGTAGTAGTGATCCTTCAGAATCTCTACCGTGTAGATGGGTCATTAACATCGAGACGAGATCAATCACCATGAAAAGCGGTATCTTACAAAGAGATTCAGTATAGACAGACAATAAGATCGAAACAGAATTCAAAAACATCATTGTTTCCGTGCGGTCCGGTATTGGTCCGTTGGTCGGCGACCTTACTTGCATCTATATATAACTCCATATTTGTCTATTTGTCTTTCTTTACACACACACACACACACACACACACACACACACACACACACACACACACACACACACACAGAGGTAGACAGACGAACAGACGGATAGACAGACAGATAGACAGATAGACATACTGATTGATAGGTAGATAGATAGATAGATAGATAGATAGATAGATAGATAGAAAAATGCTGGTTGATAAACCGTACGTTTGTTAAATATATCAATGAAATAAATTGAATCTAATATAAACGAGTGTTGAGATCTTGTATCTAGCTGGTGGGTTTTGTTGTTATAACGGACAATGAGTTACAACCAAATATAAATGTCTACGTTTGTGTTTGTGTGCGTGCGTGTGCATGTGCATTGTGTATTCATGTCATCTGTGAGTGTGTTGTATGTATGTATATGTGTATGCATGTATGTATGTATGCGTATATAGATGTGTGTGTGTGCGCGCCCCCACCTCACCCTTCGCCACGCGCAGTGTACATAAACCTATCCTCCTTCAAATATCAACTCCTCCTGCTCCCCGTCTCCCTTGTACGTAGGAACTGTTTTATTAAAGCTTCGAATATTTTCTTCAATTATTGCAGAACAGTAACATTTTTTTTATTCCTCCTTAAGGGCACTTGATGCTCACAGCAACAACAACAAGAAACAACAACATCAACAACAACAACAACAACAACAACAACAACAACAACAACAACAACAACAACAACAACTACATCATCAACAACAACAAAAATAATAATAACAATAACAATTACTACAACTACTGCTACTACTACTACTACATCAAGTCCACATTAACTGAACCATGCAGACATATTGACAATCTGTGATACCACTTGAGAATAATAAAATGCATCTATT
>NC_142948.1:33650350-33655350 GCF_046866305.1 Octopus bimaculoides | reverse complement strand
GGGAGACCAACGGAAGGAGATATGCATAATCATTTGACAAAAAGCAGAAGAGCGAGTCTATGAGTAAGGGAGAGAAAGAGCATAAAAAATGGATCCGAAGAGAGAGGGTAAAAACTGGAGGATCCCACAAACGCTACTTATAAATATGTGCTGTTTATAACATACTTATACACACACATATGTGTATGTATTTATGTGTGTGTGTGAACATATATATATCCATAATAATAAATACCAAAACGAATTTCTGTGTGTCAGTGTGTCACACTTTGACACCCCCTCTCTCACTAATTTTCAATGACACTTCTTCTACTCCTCGTCCTGGGGTGAGAGTAATAGTAGGCATAGAGAACGGTGGGGGCGGTAGTAGATTGACAGTTGAGAAGGTAGCTGGGTGATAGTAATAGCATGAGCCGTAGCTGTGATAGAGGCGGAGGCGACGGTGGTGGCGGCGGTGGTGGTAGCTGAGGTGGTCAAGCTTGACGATGATAGTAAGGGATGTGAAAGACAGTGGTGATGATGGTGGAGGGGAAGACGGCGAAATATTGATGGTGGTGACGTCAGAAGTCTGAATGCTGTGTGTATGGCAGTTGTGGTGGTGATGGTGGTGGTACTGGCCATGGTGATGATTGAAAACAATAAACAGAAAGAAAGAAAGAGAGAGAGAGAGAGAGAGAGAGAGAGAGAGAGAGAGAGAGAGAGAGAGAAAGAAAGAGGTTAGACAAAAAAAAATTGACTCCCGAATGGGAAGACAAATATATATACATATACATATATATATATATATATATATGTAATTCTTTATGAAGCGTATGCTATCTGCAGAAGCAGACAGCCCCTATATTATTCTCAATTCCATTCTAACTTTTACTAATGAATTATAGCCCCGTGGTCGAGTGAGAAACTTTTCTTCGAGAGCAAGAATCGAAACTCTCGAGACAATTTGAACTTAGAATCTAAAAGAGACGAGGAATATTCCATAAGGCGTCTCATCCGATGCTCTAAAAATTCCAACAATGAACTGCCTTGCCCAGACAGGCTCTCTATTCTTACACTGCAAAATGATGAAAAACTAAATTTGACCTCTGTCTTATTTGAACTCAGAATGCCGATTGCCAGAGCAAATACTGCAAGGCTTCCTATCCGACGTGTCTGTGCATTAAACTTTGAATAAAGTCCACTTTCTAACATGAACCGGCCGAGGGCATAAACAGGGTCAATATCCTCCTGTAGCATATCGTTTCATAATTGACCCATCTTTTCTTTGGCCATCCACGCGGTTGTCCCCCATTTAAGCTTAGTCTTAAAGCTTCTCTTAGTTTTCCTGTTGGTTGCCATTATGCGAAATATCTCTGTCAACATATCTATCTATCTATCTATCTATCTATCTATCTATCTATCTATCTATCTATCTATCTATCTATCTATCTATCTATCTACCCCCCCCTCTCTCTCTCACTCTATATATTTAGCAGAAGCAACATTGACTGAAGGTCCGAAATGTTCGTGAAAACCTTAAAACAAAATGTTGGCTGACAACTAAGTGGGGTCGCCCACTAGCAGATCGTTGATAATGAAACAGGAGAAGTCTTATGTAGTACTATCGTTAAAAGTTTTAAAACAATGTTGCTATATTGTATACAGATAAAGTTTATGGCTATTCATATGGTTATCAATAAGAATATATTAACAAAAGGATAGAAATTTATGGATACTTTTGAGCATATACCAAACTTATACCACAATAGAGGGAGGAAAAGAAAAATTATTCAGAAATAGCTTAATATTTATATATATTGTACACTTAAAAACTAACTCATCATATGGTATCTACGAATATTGATTGATAGGTATATACTGATATCAATAAAAGAGTATTGAGGTAAAAGAACATTCTAATTATATATTAATAAAATTATATTCTAAGGAGTTTATATATATATATATATATATATATATATATATATATATATATATATATATATATATATGTGTGTGTGTATGTGGGATCTTGTTCAAAACGGGGGCACCAGTTTTCATTTATGTTTTATGTAGTGTTTTTGGTACCGAAAGACTTTCAAACTTCGTATACTTATCTATTTTGTGTTATAGAACAGAAAAAAATTTTCGTATTCGAATTTATTTCATCTAAAAAATTGTCTTATTTCGATAATCACTGACGTCTATTCAGTTGAAAACAGTTAGCGCTGTAACGGTGTATATCGTATTAATCCCCGTTAGTTCTGACATTTCCGATTAACTAGACTGTTAACCCTAACCCTAACTCTAACCCTAAAATTAACCCTAACTCTAGAATCCGAACTCTAAAATTGTTACACACATAGATACGCACAGCGTAATTTATTATATAAACAATATATGCGTATACATTACGATTAAACCGGATGAAATATGTCACAGGGAATAACATTTTTATGACTGGCCAGCAGTAACTCTATTCAGCTGAATAGACGTCAGTGATTGGTTGAAATTACAGAAATACGACAACTTTAACATGAAATAACTTGCGATGTACGTTTTTTTGTTAAGAAGACTAAGAGAAAAAGATGTTTTATATGACACATTCTACCAGTGTCCCAAGTTTCAAAGTGTTTCGTTAAGAAAATACTGGTGCCCCCGTTTTGAACAAGATCCTGTGTGTGTGTGTGTGTGTGTGTGTGTGTGTGTGTGTGTGTGTGTGTGTGTGTAGTAAATATATCAGTATAGTTTTATATACGCTAAGTATGAATTAATTGAGATACAAAGATTTGCTTAATTTACTTAATTTATATCTTAATTTGTATCTATGTATGTATGTGTATTTGTATGTATGTATGTATGTATGTATGTATGTATGTATGTTAGCGTTGTTAGAGTATATTCTCAGTGACAATTGTTCCGAAGCTACTAAAATGCAAATTGAAATATAGGTATAAAAACGAAGACAGAAAAACAGTTAAGTTAAAGTATAAGCTGTCGTTCTGTTTTCCTTTCTTCTTTTTCTACTACATTATTTCAATTTGCATTGTATTAGCCTGTTTTGAATTCACGAGCAGTGAGAGAACTCAATCTCCATGATAAAAGCAAATATATTCTTTTTGCAGTGTATATGACACGATCGTAGATATGCTGGTTACCATTGGTTTCTCGTGTGAAACAAAGTCTACTTAGCCTATTACAAATGTAAGAAGTCCTACGTAGATTAAGGTTACAAGGCAATGCAGCTTTAGTAAGTTATAATTACACATCTTATATAGTTATAAGTTTTAAAAAAATTACATACACACACACACACGCACTCCTATAATCAAACAGTGGTTGTGATGCCTATCTCCTTTCGGTAGTTTTCCTAGAAATTTTCGTCACACTATTCCCGTGGCCTTTCTGACGGGATGAATTTACTTGCATCTTATGCTCTTGAGTCGCACCTCTATAAAAAAACACCCTACATGTGAGCTGTTGTGATGCTGTTATAATTACTTTATCATTTTCTATGCTTGTATTTCTTGTGGCTAACAGAAGAATCTCAGTGTCTGTGTATAACGTTGACTTTAATTTATTTCGATCTTATTGTATCTTTATTTTTGTGCCACTATGATGGTAAGTGGTGGTTGTGAGAATGTATTACTCCAATCTTTCTGTTGAACGTGTCTGTTGATGATGGGGTTCCAAATTTGTTTCCTGTATTCGTACACACTCTGTAATATGTTGTAATGTTGGGTCTTTTTGATGTGTGGAAAGTATTTTTTACTTCAACTTATTTTATCGATCCACTGTGCGTCTATATGGCATTTTGGCAGAACATGTATATTACCCTTTTTTCATTGTATTCCTATCACTAATCTGCAATCGTTTCAGCTATACTACTGGCCGTTTCTCCTATATAGGTTGTGATCATGTCTCTACATTACTCTTCCATGCATCTCATGTATTACACGACATTTCTAGTTTTATTTTATGTGAGTTGGTCCTACATATTTCGCAGCTGTTGCATGCACAAGGTTATTCTCAAATGAGTATGACTTACATAATTAGTCACTTGAAGGATCTGCATGCTTATTTTTGTGCTCCTTTCATTTTAAATGGATTTGGTTGACGAAAACTTAAAGAAGCCCGTCGTACAAATATATATCCATATATGTCAGTATATGTGTGTCTGTGTTTGTCACCCACATCCCACCATCACCACCATTTGTTTACGTCAACGTTGCTTATCAGTGACCGATAGAATAAATACCGGGTTTTAAAAAAGTAGTGGGGACTGGGGTTGATTCGCACGAGGGCGGTGCACCAGCATGAAACAAGTAAAAGATATAGATACATATATGTTTGTGTATGCACAATATATACATGTATATGTATCTATTTATGTATGTATGTACGTATGTATGTATGTATGTATGTATGTATGTATGTATCTATCTATCTATCTATCTGTCTATCTATCTATCTGTCTGTCTGTCTGTCTGTCTGTCTGTCTAACAATATATGTATATATATATATATATGAATCCACACACACGCTACACATCTAATAAGAACAAGAAAAGGGAAAGAAAAGAGAGCTAGTTTACGGAAGCTATTGAACGAGGGTTTGTGAGGTGAGACAATCAATTAGCTTGACCAAAAGAGATGGAACAGCCGGACAGGGCGGAGGAAATAGTGGTGCCGGTCCTATTGTCATGACTCTGGTGGTCTTTGTGATGGTGGTGACAGTGGTGATAATAGCGGTGGTGGTGGTCATCAACGACGTCGCGGTTATGTTGATGTTGTTACTGGTGGCGGTGGCGGCGGCGGCGGCGGTGGTGGTGGTCTCGATGGTCGGTCGTAGGGGCGATGGTTGTGTTGATGGCGGAGGTGGTTGTGCTTGTTTTGGAGCTGGGGATGGTGATGGTGGTGCCGGCAGTAGTAGTGCTGGCGGTGGTGGTGCTGGTGCTGGCGGTTGTGGTGGTGGTGATGGTGCTGATGCTGGTAATGGTGATCGCGGTGGAGGCGGTGGA
>NC_142948.1:33640350-33642850 GCF_046866305.1 Octopus bimaculoides | reverse complement strand
GTTCTTTATTTTTTTTTTAATGTTTTTATTGATTTTTTTTTTTTTTTTTTTTTTTTTTTTTGCTTGTTTTCGGTTGTGAAAAGAGTTGAGTAGAGAGAAGAGAAATGATGATGGAATAAAGTATTGTTCCTGAGGTCATATCTCACGGTGATCGTTAGAGGGGAGAAATATCTCCAGTCAGCCACTGGAAATAGATTCCCCCATCTGCTTGGTGGGTCTCACAGGGTGTCCGAAGAATATTACTTGCAGATCAATCTGTAAAGAATTTTTCCCACCAATTCCCGGGTTTTTAGTTTTTGCTTCGCATTAGTTGTTTTTATCCTTTCTACATCTTATATTCAAACATTTTCCCGAAGGCAACGGGATTGCGAAATGTTTGCAGGTGATTTGGACGTATTCGTGCAACGTAGAACACACGTGAGTCCTGTGAAACATCAAAGAATACAGAGAGAGAGAGAGAGAGAGAGAGAGTTGCCATTTACTATTCTAATTTTAAAGCGTGCAGTTATACAAATTACAAAAGGAAGATTAATGAGAGACTCGAACAGTGCAAATAAAATTTTGCAGATACATAAGTATAGTGCAGACATGTTTTAGTCATTTGACTGCGGCCATGCTGGGGGAGACAAACACAGACACAAACATACACACATATCCATAAAAAAATGAATATATATATATATATATATATATATATACGACGGGCTTCTTTCAGTTTCCGTCTATCAAATCTACTCACAAGTCTTTGGTCGGCCCGAGGAGACACTTATCCAAGGTACCACGTAGTGGCACTGAACACGGAACCATGTGGTTGGTAAGCAAGCTACTTACCACACGGCCACTCCTGCATATGTGTGTATGTGTGTGTGTGTGTATACATTTGTATAGATAGATAGATAGATACATACATACATACATACATACATACATAGAGGCTACAACGCATTTTCGTACAGAATATTCTTACAGTCACGCTTTCACGTGCGATCGCATGCACACGGTTAAAAAAAAAAAAGGAAACCAGTTAAAAGACCAGGACATGCAGTTTCTCGGTACAAACTGACTGTCTGCAATCACTTGAAAAATAGAATCCTGACACATAGTGCAAGGAAGTTCTACGTTATTTTGGTATTGTACACGTAAATGTATATATTATGCAAGTATGTATGTATGTATGTATGTATGTATGTATGTATGTATGTGTGTATGTATGTATGCCGCAATATATGTGTCGGTATATATGTTAATGCATATGATTATACGTGTAAGTTTATCAATCAGTTATATTCATCTATCAATCTGCTTATCTCTCTCTCTCCCATTCTCACTCTCACTTTCTCCTTCACTCTCTCTCTCTCTCTCTCACTCTGTATACATATATGTATATTATATATGTATATATATGTATGTGCAGGTATATGTATATAATTTTTCACCCCGAGCTATATATATATATATATATATATATATATACATACATATACAAGAAATGAGGGCAGGGAATCGTCAATTAATAATAGAATTAATAATTAACAATTTTGCCAAGTAGTTCAGTATGAAAAAAACCTTTATCGGTAAGACCATTTATCATCATAAATATAAGGGATTAGCAATTGAGTTGCTTCTCCAATATGAATATATATATGTGTATATGTGTGTATATATGTGTATGTATGTATAAATATATGTATGTACATATATATGTATATATATATATGTATTTACATATCTATACTCAATACATTTGGTCGGAGTTACATATATTATTCAACAGCAATTTCATTTGTCTCTGTGTAACTTAAGCCGGAAGAAGTACCGTTTTATGAGTCCACGTAACTTTGACCTGCAAGGAGCCGAATCAAACTTTTATCCCTATATATATATATATATATATATATATATATATATATATATATATATATATATATATATATATATATATACATACATACAGGATGAGATGAATAAACTGTCGTCTCAATTACGCAAAAATGAAAATAACACTGACATCTCATTTTAACAGACATATTTACTAACATTACTTAAAAATATCTTGAAATATCTATGAGTAAATTTATTCATAAAAACCGCCATTCGCGTACATACACATTCATGCATGCATGTATGCATACATACATACATACACTAACACACATAGTGAGATACTTCGATAGATTGTAGAATTTGCGTCGACTGAGTTTTTGTTTTTCTTGAGAGTTAACTTTTATCCTCTCAGGATTAATAAAATACCGCTACAAGATGGCGTTCCGGCTCTGCATATTTTGATGGCAATATTTGTGACGTCGGTGGCGCCGTGCTGCATTGACTCCTGCATCTTCCTAGCCTTTACTCTTGCATAACATCAGTGACACGATGAGGAGAAATAGACATGAAGAAGTAGCTGCTGCGGCCGATAGAGTTACTCTCAGGTGCTTGTCAATTAGTCTCGTGAAGCCATGTTTATAGATACAAAAATGTATGTTTAGCATGCTTGCAAATA
>NC_142948.1:33622850-33632850 GCF_046866305.1 Octopus bimaculoides | reverse complement strand
CTTATTCTATCGGTTTCTTTTGCCGAGCCACTAGGTTGCAGGAACGTAAACACACCAACATCAGTTGTCAAGCGATGGTGGGGAAGGACAAACACAGACATATATTTACACACACACGCATATATACATACATACATATATATATATATATATATATATATATATATATATATATATATATATATATATAAGTATATATATGTGTGCGTATGTATAGATATATATATATATATATATATATTACATGTATATGTACGCATATACACGTATATTTATGTATGTATATGTATATGATTTACGTATGTATCTATATGATATGTAAGTCATATATGTTAGTTTATGTAAGGCGAAGTTTGGTTGCCTAACGGTTTATGAAAATATTTAAAAATAAATCCTCCAAATTTGAAAACTGAAGATTTAGTTTGGAAAAGAAGTAAATGCTGAGCTATTTTAGCAGAATAAGAATAGAATTGATAAAAATATAAGTCGTACAACTTCTCGGTTTATTAAAGTGAAATTTCAATTTTGCTTTAACATGTACAAAATTTGTACATTAATTAATAATCCGATTAAAATTTATTAACAGTATAAGACATATAGAAATTTATGTCAAAAATTAATGAGGCAACAGCAGTGAGCTTGTGGAATCGTTAAAGCTTTGGAGAAAATGAGCTGCGATAGTTCTTTGCGATCTGATTTCAAATTCCGTCGAAGCCAATTTTGTCGTTCATTTCTCCGAGGCCGAAAAAGTACTGAATTCGATGGTATAACTTATCCACTTCTGTCAATATATATATATATATATATATATATATATATATATATATATATATATATATATATATATGTGTGTGTGTGTGTGTGTGTTTTATATATATATATATAATATATATATATATATATATATATATATATATATATATATATATAATACAAAGAATATATATACATGTATACACACATATATGTACATACTTACATCTACATGTGTATATACATGCATATCAGGGTACAGGACGTTAGAACAATAAACTACAGACAACGGAACGAACACATAGGAAAACGGAAAGCCACTTGGAATATCCCTTCATCAGCTGTCTCTATTCTATCTAGACGTTTCGAAGACAAGACAGAACGTACTCTAGAATAGTCTCTTCCTGAGTAGTGGATCAACCCACTACACAGAGGATTCCAAGGTGGCAAACACAAACCAAGACAGGAAAAAATGGACAGTGAAAACAACATTCAAAAGCCGTACGGCCAAACGCAAATCTGAGGTAGAATGCTAGTAGTTCGTCTTGCCTTCACAGCGGCTGGAGTGAAAAGAAAGCTGACCACAGGTCACACGAGAGCAGAGAGGATGGTGGAGGGAGGAAGGGGAACAAGGAGGAAGGGACAGAAGCAGTGAAGTAGAGGCCAGGACAGAAGGGTAGATAGGAAGATAGAGGAAGACAGATAGATAAATAGATAGAGAGGATGGTGGAGGGAGGAAGTGGAACAAGGAGGAATGGACAGAAGGGTATAGCAGTGAAGTAGAGGCCAGGACAGAGGTATAGATAGAAAGATGGAGGAAGACAGATAGATTATATATATATATATATATATGTTATATATATATAATATATATATGTATATATATATATATATAGAGAGAGAGAGAGAGAGATACATTAAGATATAGATATATACGTTCATGCAATATATGCGAGCAGCTGTGTATGTGTGTGTGTGTTTTTTGTGTGCGTGCGTGCTCATGTGTATGTGTGTGTGTGTGTGCGTGTCTGTGTCTGTGTCTGTGTGATATTGCACGCGCGTGTGTGTGGTGCCATCATTATCTGAGTATGCGAAGATGGTTGGCTGTTTGCTGATTGGAGAGTCGGGGGAGAAGTGAATGGAAAGGGTGAGCAACCAAGAAGAGAGAGAGAGAGAGGGAGAGAGAAGAGGATAGGCCTGAGATCTTGTAGTGTTGTGTAAGAGGGAGGAGGAGGAAGAAGGGGAAGAGGCGTGCTAGAGTAAGAGCAGTAGGAGGAGGAGGAGGAAGAGGAGGAGAAAGTGGGAAGGAGGTATTGGTTTGGTTATTGATTAGTACTCAATTCACTTTGATACACGTGCTGACTGAATCTTTGTCACAAATGTATATTAACTGCCCAGGTACCCTAGCCTCGGTACACTTATTTCGGTACACTTACCTGGATACTCCCTGCACCGACAACAACAACAACAATAACCATACCACATTTCTGTAACAACTCTAACAATAACGACAACTATTCCAGACAACAGCAGTCGTTACAACAACAACAACAGGCACCAACAGTTACAAGAACAAACACAACAACAGCAACAATAATTACAAAACTCACAACAAAAACAACAACAACAACCAATAACAACTTTCGGTCAGAATAATGGTTTCCACTTTTGGTTCAGGGACTGTAGTTTTTGAGTGTGTGTGTGTGTGTGTGTGTGTGTGTGTGTGTGGTAGTGGTGGTATGGGGTGCGAGGTGTGGAGTCAATTACATTGACCCCCCCTCCCAAGTACTTGTACTTATTTTCGTCGATCCTGAAAGGATGAAAGGCGAAGTCGATGTCGGAGGCATTGAACGATTACGACGACGAGGGTTCCAGTCGATCCGGTCAACGGAACAGCCTGCTCGTGAAATTAACGTGCAAGTGGCTGAGCACTCCACAGACACGTGTAACCCTTAACGTAGTTCTCGGGGATATTCAGCGTGACACAGAGTGTGACAAGGCTGACCCTTTGAATTACAGACACAACAGAAACAGGAAGTAAGAGTGAGAGAAAGTTGTGGTGGTGGAAGAGTACAGCAGGGTTCGCCACCATCCCCCTGCCGGAGCCTCGTGGAGCTTTTAGGTGTTTTCGCTCAATAAACACTCACAACGCCCGGTCTGGGAATCGAAACCGCAATCCTACGACCGCGAGTCTGCTGCTCTAACCACTGGGCCATTGCGCCTCCATACTACACTCACAGCACACATAGAAACAACAGAAACACGAACACCATAGCCACTACAGTCAAGCAAGCAAATTAAACATCAGCACAAAACACCCAGCTTCAAATTTCATTCACAAAGGAAGATGAGTGAAGTGCTGCTTCCCAGTACATTTACTAAAAGGTGGGTGAAGGTAGCGAAAATGGCCCGTGTGAGTGGACTTACTTTAATAATGCGCCTGTAGGCTAGTGAATTAGAGAGGAAGAAGGGTGCTCTTCCCAGATGCCCTCGAAGCGTCGAGTGGTTCAGGATTATTGGGGTACCTGAGCCAACTCCAGGTGGTTACCTCCCCTCTATTGGGGAACTTCATTGTTATATCCTTTTGTTGGATATCGCTGTTAGTCTTTTAATTGTGTACTCGTTGTTTCTTTGTAAATTACTCGCTGTCCATGTCTACTGTATCGTCCCCTACATGTCGGCCCTAGTAGCTAATAAATAAAATAACAACAACCACCACCACCAACAACAACAACAACAATAATAATAATAATAATAATAATAATAATAATAATAATAATAATAATAATTATTATTATTATTATTATTATTATTATTATTATTATTATTATTATTATTATTATTATTATTATTATTATTATTATTCAGTAGTTTTATTTTTATAACGTGCTTTCACTTCACTACCGAGCGCAGCTCTGTGCGCCTTGGGTATGTGCTGTGGTTTGCTGTGATGCTCTTATGTTTACTGTATTGAAAGTGTTTTGCGTAGGATGTGTGCAGTACCCAGTAGTGCAATTTTCTGTATGTTATATATATTTGTAAGTCCTGCTATTTTTGTTATGTATTTGTCTGAATATTTTTTTATTATACCTAAGGCACCTACTATGATAGGAATTGTTTCTGTTTTTAGATTCCACATTCGAGTTATCTCTATTTATTATTATTATTATTATCGGTATTTATTTTGGCTCTCAAGTTCGTTTTTCATTTATCCCTATCGGGGTCCATAAGTAAGGCTTCTTCTCAAAAGTGCGGATAGCTGCAAGTATTAGAGTTGCGCTAGTGGTGTTAGTTCCAGCTCTTAGCATGCTGGGATCATGCTGGGATCATCTTGATATGAAAACGGGCTTTCCTGAGCTGATCCTCTGTAATAAGCATAACAACCTACTGATAGAAGCAACAAATTGGCTGTATCTATGTGCAAACAAACGGAACCTCACCTGGAATAGATGAACGCCAAGAAAGAACGAAAAATATGTTACGTTTTTTGTTGTTGTTTTTTCGAGTATTTTTATTGCTTTCACTAAACCAGCTTTGTTTTTATAAAGTTTGAAAGACATACATCACGGAAAAGACACGTCATTCTGGACCCTAACAGGTGACAATGTGTTGCCCTAGATTTGGTCTTATGCCCTTTGTTCTGTTAGCACCTGGTGAAACTACCAATCATAGACCTGCGAATGGGTTGGTTGAGCAATGCCAGTCATTGTTGTTAGTCCACTCGTTGCTACAGAGGTTTCCGGATTCACTGTTGTTGTTCCTGCAGCTGTACTTGCTATTGTTATTGTTGTTGTAACTCGTTTTGTTTTTGTTGATGTATGGAAGGCTGGACCAGTTGTGTTACAGAGTCTGTATGCGCGATATATGAAACTGTCTGTTTATGGATATAGGATGAAAAGCGTAGGTGAGAGGATGGATTCCTGCACCACACCTTACAGAAAGTGTTGTTATTGTATATAGACATCTATATATGCCTACAATTAACAGAATACGCTTATAATTGTACATACATACAACTGTATGTGTATACGACTGTGTTTACTTCGCAAGTTGTGAAATTTGCGATTTTGTGATCATGTGTATGCTGTAGTCTGCGGTTTTTGTCATGTTGGAACAAAGAGCCAACGTGAAATTTTGCGCTAAACTTGGAAACGCTGCTGCAGAGACATTGAGGATACTTCGAAAAGTTTACGGTGACGAGGCAATGGGTCGTAAGCGATATTCCGAGCGGTTTGGGCGCTTCAAAAGCAGAAGAATGTCCCTGGAAGATAATGAGCGATCTGGAAGATCTACCACGAGTGTCACCCCCGGAAATCTGGAGGAAATTCATCAGCTTGTGCATGAGGATCGTTGGGGGAAAACCAACGACATTGCTGATGTTGTTGATCTATCTTTTGTGGCCGTGTAGGCGAACCTAACGTCTGAACTGAACATGCGGTGTGTCTCTGCCAAGTTTGTTACCTGCCTGATGATCACTGGGACCGGTGTATTGTTGCACAAGATGACTGCTTCGAAGGAGATGATATTAAAACTGAGGCAAATAAGTTACTTTTTATTAAATATAACTAGTCCGGGGCCTTTTGATACCACCTTATATATATATTCTATGTGCACTTGTATATATATGTGTTTGTGTGTGTGTATGTATGTATATATGCATATATATATATATATATATATATATATATATATATATATATATATATATATATATATGTGTGTGTGCGTGTGTGTGTGTGTGTGTGTGTGTGTGTGTGTATGTATGTAAATATAAATATATATATATATACTTATAAATAAATATAAACATATATACTTATAAATATAAATATAAACATATATATATATATATTACTTAGATATACATGTGTATATTATAGCGTATATATATATATATACACACACACACAAATACCTCCACATACATACATCACATACATATATGCATGATGTGGTAATCGATAAAATGTATTCCGCAGAACTTTATGACAAACACCACCGCCACCTACCGACCACAATAACAACAACAACAACAACAACAACAACAACAACAACAACAATAAGAGGAGAAACAACATCAGTAACGCCAATAACAACAACAACAACACCAACAAAAGCAACAATAATGACAACAGATGAGGACAAGGTGACATGCACTCGTTGATATTTACTTCCTCCCAAGTTGAACCTCAATATTTATCTCTCCTACTCTCGCTTTCATCCCTGTTTTTCTTCCTTTCTCTCTTTCTCACATCCTTCTCTCTCTCTCTCGTCTTTCTCCCCCTCTCTCTCTCTCTCTCTCTGTCATCTCTCGTCTCTGCCCTTCCTTCATTCTTTCTCTGTTACGTCCTCTTTCACCATCTCATATACACACATACACTGTCTCTTTCTCTCACTTACTCACACCCATTGACAGGCACACATACACACATGCACACACACCACACACCACACACACTCTCTCATCTCTCTCTCTCACACACACATACACAGACACACACACACACAGACACAATTATATGGATGTTTATATATAGTAAGAGATAAATGCATATGATTCTATATATATGTATATATATATATATATATATATACACGCACGCATACACACTCACACACACACACACACGCACGCACACACACACATATACATAGATAGAGTTATGTATAGATATGTATGCATGCAAGCATATATATATATATATATATATATATATATATATATATATATATATATATGTCTATATATATATATACATATGTATGTATATATATATCTATGTATATATATATATGTATATATGTGTATGTATATATACATATATATTTATATGTATGTATGTATCCATATATGGCTACACAGGTCGCGTGAGGTATTTGAGGACATATAGCTTTCTTTTGAGATTATTCTATAAAGCCGCCTTCAGCTTCGATGACTGGTTCAATACGAGAGCAATATTCTATTGTGTAACATAAATAACTGAAATTGTTTTAAAACAGTGAATGGTGGACGCACTGCTCTTTGCCATAAAGGGGCTACAGATGCTCTAGTGCTATGCATTCTCCTCGAAAATTTAAGGCATTCTTGCAGACCGTACGGGGACAGAAGTGTGCAGTATACAATTGTTTGAACCGTCTGTTGAGCCTCTGCTCAGCAGCTGATTTCTTGGCTCTCATGAGGAATTCTGCTATTATTGTGTTTGGATGTATTTTTTCATTATTAGCGGCGGAAGGATTATTACTTCAACATTAACGATCTGTACACATACTCAGTGGTGTACCTAATAGGAGAGCAAGGGAAGCGATCGCTCCTCCACCGTGCACATTTTTTCAGAATTGGTGCCTTTTAGATAATATATAATCAATGAGTTAAAAATTGTTTGATTTGTGTCACGGCGTCATTTTTTTTCATGTGCTACGCTCCTATCACCACTATCGCCTCAACATTTTTGCTCAATGCACAAGGCATCAGCCCTTCCACCAATGCCCAGGAATGGAAGATCCAATTTATTGAGGACTGGGTTAATGACCATCTGCACCATATCCCTTTTTTCGTCCTGACACAGAGACCCATCTCAATAACCTCCACTTTGAAGCTGAGGTGAGAGTGAAAAATTTTACAGCCATCCGTGCAGATCGTGTCGGCAGAAGAAAGGGTGGGACCGCCATTTTCGTGCACGATTCTTTTTCGGCAGAAGCAATGGACGTATTTACCAACGGCTACTGTGAAGCAGCTTCTGTGTTTAGTAAGACCAAGAATTTAATAGTAGTTGGGCTCTATAGGCCACCCACCCCTAACCCCTTTTCTACGCTTCAAGGAATGCCTCAACAGTATTAAGTGTTTCATCCATCAGTGTCATGCTGACAACATATTAATGATGGGGTTCTTCAACCTTCCCAGTGTTGATTGGTCCACAAACAGCTTGAAACCAGGTTTTTCCGCCTCAACCCCTGATAAGGAAGCAATCAAATTGATTTTTGATTTCATGGATGAGTTTTTCATGACCCAACTTGTTCGTGAACCAACAAGATGTCACAAAAACACCTTGGACCTAGTTTTCAGTAACCACACAGACACTATCCTCAATATTGCAGTGGAAAAGGCACCACTACTCTCAGACCATGACATGGTTCTCTACGATGTTGGCATCAATTTTAAAATCCATCCAAGACTAAGCCCCACTGCTATCCGCCCATTACAAAAATCAAACTCGGTGCACATAGCAACATTACGTCATAATTACTTTCCTCAACCGGTGCAGCTCTCTTTAATACCAGACCAAAATACGTCAAAGGGGAAACGGATCCCATAAAATTCAAATGTTCACTGTTCAAAAAATCCTAGACCAACCTCTTACATCCGGATATGTCTCCAACAATAATAACTCTTCGTTAGAGTATGCTATGGTGCTACATATATGACTAAAGGCTTCACCAGGTGGTGCTACTGAGTTAGACATGGCCTGGGCCTATACTGGCCGAAAGCTATCAAAGTTATCATATGTATGTATGTATGTATGTATGTATGTATGTATGTATGTACGTATGTGTGTATGTGTGTATGTGTGTATGTGTGTGTGTTAAGTAAATTTCTTATCACACAGATATTCCCACGCGTACGGTGAGATCCTGTTTACCAAACAACAGGACCTCACTGTATACAGAAGTTCGAGGTCAAGGAGTTCATAACATGGCGTGTGTGTGTGTGTGTGTGTGTGTGTGTGTGTGTGAACGAATGTGTTTTTGTGTCTGTGTCTCCCACTTACAGCTTGACAACCGACGTTGTTGTGTTTATGTCTCCATAACCAAGCAGTTCGGCAAAACAACCCGATAAGTGCTCCGGTTTAAAACAAAGTACTAGGGTTGATTCGTACGACTAATATTCTCCAAAGTGGTGCCCCAGCATGGCTGCAGTTCAATGACTGAAACAAGTAAAAGATACAAGATATATCCTATGTTTTTGATAGCTTACATGGAGCGGCAAATCCTGGAGGCATCTTCGAAGTCAACGGCATTAGTATGATGTTGATACATTCGATCATTAATAAGTTGAAGGCTCGATTTTCTTTGCTTTTTTTTTTTGTAGTTTTGTTATTTTTGTGTGCGTTTAACATATAATGACATAATTTGTTAATGTCGGTGTTTGATCCCAGATCAATACTGAACGAATAATAAATGGCACTTATGATCAAAGACTTTCCAGGCATGATAATAGCGTTGCGTTAGGGTCCCCCCCTTCTTATTTTATTTATTTATTATGCTTTTTATAGTCAGAATATATCCAGTACTAAATTTTCTAACAGTAGCACTGAAAAAAGAATGTAGGGTGTGATTTGACGGTGATTTGGTTGCCATTTTTAGCAGGCCGAGTGACCAAATGGAAGCTCCCCTGGCTCAAGTGACATGAAGGAAAGGAATTCGTTTCAATCAAGAATCGAAACCGTATCTCTCTTCCTTCATTGCCAGCCATATTTATTCTTGTAAGTATGAAGCTTGAGAATTTCTTTTTTTAAGAAAGAAGATATGAGTGAGGTTATGACCTTGATGCTTTTCCTGATAGTTAATAGCACCGCAAGTTTAACGAACCTGAACCGGAAAGTGACGTTTGCATTTGGTAAGTGAGGATACAGGATCATTTCCCTTTATTTCAGACTCAGTAAACAACATGACATTATTGTGGCGTAGAGTGAATACTTGGTCAACGTATCTTTGTACATTTGATGAGTCACATGTCCACTAAAATGCCACTGGCTGTGCACCAAAGAACTGACCAATGCACCCATATAACATTAACTCTGTACACAAACCATAAGTTTTGTTTTTTTTGTTTAGTTGTAGTTCTGACCATGCTGGAGCATCAACACAATTCTCCGCACTCCTTGACACTAAGTTGGTTCTATCCCGTTATTGTTGCGTTTAAATGCATTTTATTTGTTCTCCGTTAGAACGCTAATCTTTGTATGACTGACAGATGGGGTAAGGGCGTAGCTGTGTGGTAAGAACCTTATATATATATATATATATATATATATATATATATATATATATATATATATATATATATATATATATATATATATTTCTAAGTCTCTCTAAAGGAGATTACCGCAGCGGTATCGCCAAGCCAACATGACAGTCCCAAAAATAGGACGAATGCTGCCGTTGATTAGCTCCAAGAGGCCATCGCCTCTAGCTAGGTATGTGACACACGAATATCTGTGTCCATTATAATCGTCAAACAGGGGAG
>NC_142948.1:33615350-33620350 GCF_046866305.1 Octopus bimaculoides | reverse complement strand
TTTCATTTCTAACGTTCACAATCCTATTTTTCGTGGTAACTCATTTGTTTTCTCTCGCTGTGACTCAGTCTCTCCCTGCTACTCTCTCTCTCTCTCTCTCTCTCTCTCTCTTCCTCTCTTTTTCCCCTCTCTCTCTCACTCTGTGATATCCACTACTCCTTCTTGTCAGCCTTTTGCCTAACAAACGTTGCTCTGACCACACGTGTCCAATATTTCTCTCTGTTCAGGTGGTCTACTTAAACAAAAGTCGAAAGACACCGTTTATACTCTGTATCCTTTGTTCTTGCTTTTTGTTCCAGTCTTTTGTTTCTATATTTTTTGTTTACTGGCGTCAGATTTGTTTTGTGCGAACCCTGACAGTCGAAAATACCAACTTATTTCCAGACGAAAGTATCAACTTTTCCCAGGCGCCGAAATTATAATGATTCTGGCAAAATGTTGGCTGATGAAATGGATTTATCCACGACAGGTCTTTGGTCTTTTCCTTAATTGTCATACACGTCTTTCGTCATTATTTTGATTACACACACAACACTCACACAAACACACACACACACACACACATTTGTATACATACAAACATGCAAATCGCGCATATACGAACGATTACAATGAAACTATGAAACTGCAGTTTCCTATCAAGACGAACTTGCCAGACGTCTCTCAATTTCTCTCTCTCTCTCTCTCTCTCCCTCCCTCCCTCGACACCTTGTATGTATGTGTTCTCGATGTGTTTTCTTTGATATTTTCTGCAACAAAGCATTTCACAGTGACTCACACGTTACTTCTTTACTTTAATCGTTTGCATTGTCGACAACGTGAAACTAGGGATATTATTCAAGAAACTTCACCTTAATATATATATTTCTTTATTGCCCACAGGGAGCTAAACAAAGAGGGGATAAACAAGGACAGACAAAGGGATTAAGTCGATTATATCGACCCCAGTGCGTAACTAGTACTTATATAATCGACCCCGAAAGGATGAAAGGCAAAGTCAACCTCGGCGGAATTTGAACTGGTAACTTAAAGACAGACGAAATACCGCTAAGCATTTCGCCGGCGCGCTAACGGTTCTGCCAGCTCGCCGCCTTGTCAACTTAATATATTTGAACACAAACAAATACACAAATATAACATATATTTAAATTCTTTTTATTCTTTTACTTGTTTCAGTCATTTGACTGCGGCCACGCTAGAGCACCGCTTTAAACTATTTTAGTCAAACAAATGACCTCAGGACTTATTCATTTAAGCCTAGTACTTATTTTGTTGGTGTTTTTTTGCCGAACCGCTAAGTTACGAGGACGTAATCATTCCGGCACCGGTGGTCAGAGCAACATTTTATACTAATTTATAATTATGTTAAAGGGTGGAGATTGACCACACCAACACGCTAGAAATAGACGCCAAGAGGGTCTAAAACCACTTCAATACTCCATTAGCACGGGTTGTAAGCGTATATATATATATATATATATATATATATATATATATATATATATATATATATATATATATATATATATATATTATATATATATATTATATATATATATTCTAGTGAAGTTGAACGTCTTATCTTGTCACCACAGTCCCCAGACCTCAATATTATTGAACATTTATGGTGCATTTTAGAAAAACAAGTAAGGAGTCGATATCCTCCACCATCATCACTACAAGAACTGGAGACTGTTTAGTCGAACTAATCGAGCCAGTAATTAATTAACAAAAAAATTTGTTTTGAAATTTAAGGTGTTTCCATTATTTTGTCCAAGCCTTGTAAAACTCTTCAAGACGGCGATGCTCCAGCATGACCGCAGTCTAATGACTGAAACAAGAAAACGATAGAAAATATCTATTCGGCGGTGGGTCGGCACAGTCGGTACTGGGCCAGCACAACGTGTTGCGACGTGTGCTCGCTGTGCCTTACATTCTCATTTCAAATCTCACTGAAGTAGACATTTCTCGTCGTCCCCACCTGCATTGATGAAATAACGTACCTGTCATTAACGGAGGTCTGCTCACTCTATACTGCTACCATTCATCATGGGTGGCCACGTAATCTTAACAGAAGACGATAGTACGCATCAGAGATAAGGGAAGTTGTGAGAGTATATTTATAGAGAGAGAAGAAGTGGGCGAAATATATGCTGGCGTGTTATTGTGTTGCCGCCATTACGGTTGTTGTCTTTGATCTTGTTGTGGCTGTTATTGTTGTGGTTGTTGTTCTTGCTGTTTCCGCTTTTGTTGTTGTTGTTGTTATTGTTGTTACGACTGTTATTGTTGTTGTTGTTGCAGCTGTTGTTGTTGTTGTTCTCATTGATGATTTTATTGGTTTTGCTGTTGTTGTTGTTAATGTAAATAATGTTGATATCGTTCTTGGTGCCAGTATTGTTTTTTTAGCCCCAGGCAACCCTTATCGAACAAAGTTCAGATCAAAGACATTCCAACCATAGACAACCTCCCCGCCGCTACCACCACCACCACCTTACTTCTGTTCCAGACAGGATATCTATGATCACATTATTCAATAGACCCTTTTTTTTTTGTTTTAGTCAATCGGCTGAAGAAGATTTGGCTGCTATTTCTAGTAGTTTGCTGATTGTGATATACAGCGAGTGAGTACAGAAAGTGACTCAGTATGTAATTAGAGAAGTCGTGTCAGCGTGACCCTGATTGGGTGTCAGCGAAATGTGGATGGGGATCTTGGGACTTTTTCTAAACATACTCACGCATTCACACGTGCGCGCACATGCACACTCACACACACACACACACACACACACACACACACACACACATACATGTGCACGCATACACGCACGCACACATTGATGGTCACACATACACAAAAACTCATATACACACATTACATCGACACATTCACTCACATACTCAACAACACAGAGACATGAACACACACACACACACATACAGAAACTGATATAGTCTCACACATACACACTCTTTCTCTCTCTCTCTCTCTCTCTCTTTTTAAACATCACAATACACAAACTATTACGCGGACAACCTCGCAAACACACACACACACACACACACACACATAGACGCATACATGCACATAGACAAGCGCACATATACGCATGCTCATAGCATACACATTACACATTGCTTGTCTATACACAGACTCTCATGCACACACACGCGTGCACACATACACACACACACACAAACAAACAAACAAACAAACACTTCACATCATACGTGGTGCATCTTGAAAACGCGCCTGTATCTATAGAAACAGATGTACGCGTTTATAGACTGAGCCACGTGCAGGCACACCATCCAGCGATGTATACATTCATGTAACACACGCAACATCGCCTATACACACCGTCAGAGTTAGACGGACGTTCTTCTACACACCAACTTTATTATCAACGTCATCAAAGAATATTGCCTTGGGAATATGTTCTTTTTATCATCATTATCACAATAAAACAACACTATCATCGTCATCGTTACCATCATCGTCATCATCATCATCACCACCACCATCACCATCATCGTCATAATTATCATCGTCCCCACCTCCGCCCCCCCCCACCACTACCGCCATCGTCTTTACAATCCTCATCGTGATCAGGATCAACATTACAACCACCATTATCATCATCATGTGCATCATCACTACCATCGCCATTATCGTCATCGTCACCACCGTGTGTGCACTCATCGTCATCATCATCATTATCATCATCATCGTCGTCAATGTCGCCACCAACACCACCACCATCAGCACTACCACAGCCACCACCACCGGCACTATAATCATCATCATCATTATAACATCACTTTTGCCAATTCTTTTATCACCGCCACCACCACCACCACCACCACTACCACTACCAGCGCCACCACCACCACCACCACCACCACCACCACTACCATACCACAACCATCATCAACGTCACCTACACCACCACCACTACTACCTCTATCACCATCACTACCACTACTACTATCAACACCACCACTACCTCCAACAACCACCACCACTATCGCCACAACGTCTGCCGCTGCCGACATGATTACTGTTCAACTCCACCAGTCTACATCCGCCACATTGTACGTTCTAATTCTCCATTTCTATTCTTGGAATATATTTGGTCTGGAATCTTGTTTTAGAATTGCTAAATTGTTGCTGTTGCTTTCTGATAGAGTCATTTTAACACATACAGACATTGTTACTCGGATAATAGTTCCAGCAAAACATTACTTCGTTAATTTCAAGCAATCACGTCTTATTTGTTCTACTTCGAGGCTTTTATTAAGTAAGGTATGACGTCATAGGTCATACATTGTATTCCAGATTAGGAAAGTAACGATGATTGTGTGAGTTGCCAACAGATGCTTATCTCGGTTGACCAATTACATTCTTAGAGCTCCGTTCTTGTACGCAGGAAGCGAGAATAAGCCAGAAGACAGTGGGTTTCACTGCCAACAGATAGGTCAGTAGATCGAACCGTGTGAGTGACACTGGATGAAGTATTACTTCTTCCTCGTCACCACTAGCACCACCACCACTACCACCACCACCACCACCACCACTACCACCGCCACCACCACCATCATCGTCGTCGTCATCATCATCATCATCATCATCATCGTCTTCGTCATCCTCCTCCTCCTCCTCCTCCTCCTCCTCATCATCATCATCATCATCGTCGTCTTCGTCATCATTACGACCATCGATATCGTCGCCGTCATCACCGCCTTCATCAGCAGCAAGACCGTCTTCACTGTTTTCCTCCCAGTGTCAGGTGGAGTCAACAATTTCTGCAGGCAGAAGGCACACAAAATCTGACAGGTGATTGCTTAATTAGCAGGGCGGAGTTCAAACCACCTGTGACCCTGTTCAATCGTTACATTGTATGTACACGCGCGCAACACACACACACACACACACACACACACACACATATATATGTTTATACACACAGATATGTATGTATACATATACATATATATATTAT
>NC_142948.1:33587850-33610350 GCF_046866305.1 Octopus bimaculoides | reverse complement strand
CGTTTTCTTTAGATTACTGATAAGATTTTCGTTGCGGAATTGGGATATTCTTTGTCAGGGAAGGTATATGAATGGATTATATCTTGTTTGGTTTCAGTGTATATTAAAAGAGCTCAAGTATACAAAGGAGCTTGTATATCAATGCTAGCGCTGTTAATGATTGAATGGTAACAACCGCATTCTCCTGAAAGAACTCAACTCATAAATGCTTTATGAAAAGAGGTTGATTGCGACTTCATATTTCACCAGTCTTGAGGCTTGCACAAACAACGAATTAAGATGCAGAATTTGTTGGCGATTTCGTGGATGATACGTGGGAGGGGGTGAGGATATTGCTAATAAGGCACAGTGGTGGTTAGACAATTGAGTGTTTTTATATCATAGAAGTATTTGAAATGTAGTCTTTGAAATGGATGGATTAGAAGTGAATGTATGAGGAGATGCTATATAAAAAGATTACACACACATAAACACGCGCACACACAAATATACACATGCATATATATGAGTATATATACATTTCTAGTGTAGTACTCATAGAATCGTGTGGCTATCATAGAAAGCTCCTCCAGCAGACTCGGCTAGCAAACCACATAGTAATCCAAAACGGAGGAGTGTAGCGCAGAGCGCTATGCAGCTGTAAACTAGGAGATCCAATCGATGAGATTATTTCATGAGGAGTATTATAAACCATAAAAAGTCAGTGGGTATGAGAGATGAATATAGTTATTTAACCACTTGTCATCCTTAAGATTACGGCCGGTTCGCAACCAACGTCATGTAAAAATAATTATTATTATTTCTACACTAGGCACAAGGCGTTGAAAGTTTTTGTGGAAGGGTGGGGATAGTCGAGTACATAGACCCCAGTGCATAACTGGTACTTATTGAATTGACCTCGAAAGGATGAAAGGCAAAGTCGACCTCGGCGACGTTTGAACTCAGAACGTAAAGACAGACGAAATACTGCTAAGCATTTCGCCACGCTTGCTAGACAGACAGACAGACAGACAGACAGACAGACAGACAGACAGATAGATAGTTAGATAGATAGATAGATAGATAGATATATAGATGGATAGATAGATAGATAGATAGATAGATAGATAGATAGATAGATAGATAGATAGATAGATAGATATGCATTCTAAGGGCAGAGAGTGCTAAAAAAAAAAAGGCTATTGTTTGTAGATAAACCGAAAAAAATAGTTCACCGTGTAAATATAGTAACAGAAGTGTATCGTCAGAGCACATCGTGTTTCTGTAAACTCAGCGACATAATAAGAAAACTTAGCAACCGAATGCATCAACAGGAATTTAAATGAAGCTCGATCAAGTCCTTCCGAGATTAAATATACTCGTGACGATAAAGTCACGATGCGACAAAATTCCGTGAAACTCCGTTGTAATTCAGATCAGCCACACTCAAGGACGTTATTTTAAACACACACGCACACACACAGACACAGACACACACACACAGACACACACACACATACACACACAGACACACACACACACACACACACGCACGCACGCACGTACACTACACCCATATACACATGCGCTCGCCCGCGAGTGCAGTTATTTGTATATATCTGTGCTTCCGCATATATATATATATATATATGTATGTATCGTATCGTATCGTCTCCCAATTGATCAGTTTTTTGTTACGATCCTTTTGATCGAAAATCTAACCCCCACCCTTTAAGATTTTATATATATATATATATATATATATATATATATATTTTCTTTCTCCTCCCCCCAAAAGGAAAAGTTTGCAGGTATTATGTGTCGGCGTGTAATACATGCATATATCATAAGCATGGATGTGTGATAAGAAGCTTGCTTCCCACCCACTTAGTTCTGGGTACAGTCCCATTGTCATTCTACTCTAGTCTCGGGTTGACCAAAGCCTTGTGAGTGGAACTGGTGGATGGAAACTGAAAGAATCCCGTCGTATGTGTGTGTGTAATTTGTTCAATACATGATATATATGTCTGTACTTGTTGTTATTGGGTGTATCTGTAAAGGCTTGTCTTTGATTTAGCACAATCGTTTAATAAATTCTATAGCAGCAAATGTATGAACTCCACAGCACTGTCCATAAGAATCAATCTAACACATTTTTGTCTAAACGGGTAAAGTAAACCATGTTAGCCAGACATTAGCTGAGATTTGATACATATTCATACCACGTGATCAAGTGACTGAGAAGGTCTAATAATACCAAAACACGTGCATAGTTGTCATTATACTACTAGATGTCAAACACACTTCACACTATATTCCACATGTAAATAACTTAATTAACATTTTAGAGTTATCTCCCCTACCTTTTTCCACCAGAATTATTCATTTATATAATGATTGCCCTAACCACTGAAGGCATAACGTTAACGTATCTTTCGGTCACTGTTAGATTATACTTGACTGATGAAGTTAAATAACCCAGAAACGTGACCAAAATTATCTCCTATGCAGGTGCAAAACAGGCTCCCTTTCCACCGTACACCGCATTTAATTAACTTTCATGAATTGGAATTAATTAGTCATTTAGATAATGGCTGCTCATATCGTTAATTGTATTATTTTAATTAATCAACATTTCTTGAATTATTACATCAATTATGCTGGCACTCACTTCCTTAAGTAAACAGACCACGTGATTACACTGACGGATGACACAACAAAGACCACGTGACTATATCATGAAAGTACTATAGAAAGTGACGATATGATTAGAGAAATTAATTAGACCATGTGATTAAAGGTTGTTGTTGTTTGTTAATTCGCCATGACTAGTCAGTTGAAATGTGACCATTTTGAATTCCAGTGTAGATGGAATCCCCAGTCGTGACTGTTTCGTCTTTTTACTTTTTTCTTTTGTTGTTGTTTTGTTTTGCAAGTATTGTGCATCAGAGACCACGTAATTCAATGAGCATTCCACTCAGTTACCATGGTAGGCTCTGATTTTTGAGAGATTTAACTGTTATTTCCAATATCCACACAGTTGATAGAATAGTCGTTGATTGGGTACATAGAGAGGTGATGTGTTGTGTATGTCTCTGTTCAGCCATTAAATTTTAGCGTACAGTAATTTCTCGCCATATCGCGGTTCACCCATCACAGTTCACCCATCGCGGTTCACCCATCGCGGTTCACCCATCGCGGTTTATTATTTAAGTTTACGTCGATTTCTCTGTGGTGTTGTTTTGCATTTATAACAAAATTAATATATACAAATTATAAAAATTATATATATATATATATATATATATATATATATATATATATAGAGAGAGAGAGAGAGAGAGAGAGAGAGAGGGGGGAGAGAGAGAGAGAGAGAGAGAGGGGGAGAGAGAGAGAGAGAGAGTACAGTACTGTTTCTACTGCGCAGATTTTCCCCTATTGCGTGGGGTTTTGGAACGTAACACCCGCGATAGTCGAGGGATTACTGTACAAGAAAACCAAGTCAAGTCATTCGATTCGGCTTATGAGAAGAAAATTTAAATGGGTTGTTTTAATACGCTGCTCTTAGTAAGAGACTTTTCAAAGCCGGACTTCAGCCTGTGCCATCTACTTTCCAGGTATGTCTCAACTTCATTGTTTTCTTTATATATCTCTTCCCCCTCTCCCCCTTCTCTATCTCACCTAGGTTCCGCTACATTCGTTTTTTAAAAAATCACATTTTCGTCTGAAAATTATTTTGTAATTATAAACAGAAACAAATTGCAGCTTCGGACTGTCCGTATTTTAATACTTATGATTAAAAAATATTTCGAAACAAGCCGAAATTTTAGGATTTATGTAGGGGCAGGGTTAATGAAGAAATTAAAAAAAGATTTCAAATTTTTGTTTTTATATTACGTTTCATTTGCTGTTCGAAAATAAAAGAAGTAGGGATTGGAATGGTGATCGGAGATCTCTAAAATTTCTTCTTATTACCTCCAAGATTTTTATCGTTTTTAAGTGCATAGTAAAAAAAAAAGAAAAAAGGGCCAAAGTTAGTACTAAGGTGGGTGGGTGGGTTCAGGGGTTGAAAAAATTCATAAATTTTCCAATATTTTTTTTAAATAAAAAAAAAAAACGTCTCCCAATTTTTTTTCAGTGCGTATTGAAAGAAAAAAAAAATGGACAAAATTGGTCCAGGGGTGGGCGAGGGGCGATTCATGAATTTTCAAAAATTTTTTTCATAAAATTTTGTAAGGGCATTTACAGAAAAAAAAAAAAAATTTGAAAAGCAAACACTTCTAATATCTGAATAAAATATAATTAAAACGGCATCAAGATCAGGAATCATTACTAGATAATTCTTGGAGGAATGAGGCTGGAAAAACTATAAAGATAAGCACTGTCGTACCTTAACATAACTCATGGTTACCTCCTGTATAATAAAGGTTTAATACGATCGGCTGAGGGGGCTTCTTTGTGATATTTCTATCTGCGGGAAACAGTAGCCAAACTGGAACAATGTAGTCCCTATTGGTGTGATGGGCATGGTCGGAACAGTTAGCTTATGAGATTGCTTGGATGAGAACTTACCCGGAGTTAAACAAAGACAATAGCAATGACTAGGGCTTCCTACACCGGCACAAGAGCACAATTTTGGGGAACGGAATGGTGTGGAGGTTGTAATTACAATACGATGGAGACTGCGTGGAGCTGAGCAAAGTGATACAAAATGAACAAGTGTAAGACATGTTGAATGATTTTAGGAATTTTTTCACTTTTGACTTATTCCGTGACATATATACGCGCGCGCATGTCTCCACGTATGTATATCTATATAAACACACATATATATGCATATATATATATATATATATATATATATATATATATATATATAATGCATACATATACATATTCATATACACCAATACTAGCATGTGAGTACGGGTATATATATATATATACACATACACTCACACACACACATACATGCACACATACACACACACACCTACATGCATACACACACAACACACACACACATGCACACACTTCGTAAATACCTATACACAGGGGAGGTTTGTCGTGGTATTTCTATTTTCTATTTAAGGATTCATTCTAAGAGTTTCAATCGTGTGTATGTGTGTGCGTGTGTGTGTGTGTGCGTGTGTGTGTGTGTGTGTGTGTGTATTGCCTGTTTCTATTTCTTTGTCTGTGTCTATGTCTACGTATGTGTGTGTGTGTCTGTCTGTCTCGTTACGTTGCATGTGTGTATCTATCTACGTTATCGTCGTGTCTTGATAATGTCTTCTAATTGCCTTTATTTTATCAGTTTTGTTCGTGAAGCGAACTTCTTTCTCTCATATATATCCTTCCGTTTCCACAGTGGGGTTCCTCACTCAATTTACTCTCACTATGAAATGTTCACGGCACGAATCGCGTGCAAAATATTTAGCCGAAATATTTTGCACTCTACGAATTCCATGTTTTCTAACTATAGTTTATCTCATAAGCTCCTTTTTCGCTTTCGTTCTTCTTTTCTTTTCCCATTTTGTTCTTGTATTTTTGTATTTCATTATTTATTTGCTGTTGTTTATGTGTATATATATATATATATATATATATATATATATATATATATATATATATATATATATATATATAATTTTATTTTTCATTCTTCTTTATCATATGTGTGTTACGGAAGTGGCGCGAGTTTTGTTCTGTCATTCAAAAATTATCAGCTGAATAAAAGAACAAATTGAATGCAAATAGCAACAAGAACGCCAACTACAACAGCAACAACAACAGTGTGTGTATGTATGTGTGCATGCATGTATATACAACGTGCATGAATGCATGTATATACCAGTATATTCATACACACACACACACACACACACACACACACATATAAAATCAAAATAAGCAACAGGATATCAAGTATTAATGCAGTACGAAAGTTTCAAGCGACTACATGTAATTGAACAATGCAATCATTATATCAATTTAAATTCAATGCCATCTTCAGCTGCACAAATAAATAAATGGACTTTTAACAAGTAGGACACATTATTATAATTTTTCTTACATAATTTAACAGTGCAAAAAGATGGAACAAATTCATGTTGTTATTATTGTAGCTAAGAGTAGACTACAACTTCTAAGAATTGCATGAAGCATAGTATTTATATATATATATATATATATATATATATATATATATATATATATATATATGTATGTATATGCGGCCACGCTGAAGCACCGCCTTTAGTCAAACAAATTTACCTCAGGACTTATTCTTTATAAGCTTGTACTTATTCCATCGGTCTATATATATCGGTCTATGTTGGGAGGACAAACACAGACACACAAATGCAAACATATGATACAAATGCATACATATGATATATATATATATATATATATATATATATATATATATATATATATATATATATATATATATATATATATATATATATATATGTATGTATGTATGTATGTATGTATGTATGTATGTATATATGTATATATATGCCCCTGTGACTCACGAATAGTCAAGAAGGAAGGGGAAAAGATAGATAAATACAATCCTCTTAAGTACGAAATAGCCCGACTATGGAAAATGAAGAAGGTGAAGACAGTGCCAATTATTGTTGATTCCTTGAGGACAGAATCAGAAGACGCCAAGAGGAATATCAAGGAAATCGCAATAGAGTTCCCGGTAGAACTGTTACAAAAGGTTTGCCTCCTTGGCACGTCCAGAATAATCAGGAAAGTAATAGAGAGCTGAAAAGAACGGATAGCATGGAACCGTAGGCTGCAGGTAGCAAGCCCGCTACTTCTGTAAGACTCCATGAGCTCCAACAAAACCAGTGATTGAAGGGAAAATATATAATAATAATAATAATAATAATAATAATAATAATAATAATAATAATAATAATAATAATAATAATAATGATGATGATGATGATGATAATAACTGATTTATCTTTCTCCTGTGATTTACTGCTGGTGGGGGGGATATCTCAATGAAAGATTACAAAAACAGTGGCGGTGAGATTTACAACGTGTATGGAGAACAAAAATGAATATATGACATTATCCCTTTGCAGGGGACAACCAGCTTGATCAATCACCACCACGAAATATAAGCGAATTTCCTGTCTTTCGTTTCCAATGAAACTGTCCATAACATCTACAATGAAAGTCCTTGAAATGGCTTTGCTTACTTTTTCTTTATTGATACCTTAAATATCTTCCATAACATTGTCATTCATACTTCTACTAATCCTCTATAGAAAGCAAGGATTGATGTTTCATTGTTTGCATTATCTGACTTCAAGAGAGCCGTGAGTGCCTAACAACGACACAAAGGTCAGAAAGAATGATTCCCAGAACATTGTCGTTTACGCCCACCGCTAATCCTCCATAGAATTGAAGGATTGACGTTTCACCGACCGCATTATCTGCCTAGTAGAGAATTGTGAACACTGGGACGACATTAGAAATGCCAGATGCCCTTTCTTTGATCTACACTTGAGCCATGGCAGGATCTCTCTCGAAAGTCCCTGACAAAAGTTAACTACACCCATTCACTAATAAACTTGTTGCAGCTTAAATGTACACTGAACACCGTCAGCCACGGATCTCGAGCCGTTAGCATAGAATGTGTTGGTATGAGAAGGATCTTTCTGAGCTGTGGAACATGTTTTTTACGCAAGAAGCGAAAGAGGAGCTGCATAAACCGATAAGATGAGGCCTACAGTAAGACATGTTGGTCAGCGGTTAATATATCACGAAGGCAACATAGTTGTGCGCCACCTATAAATGACATATCCAATACAGCTTCTTCTCAGCCCGTTTCTATGTAAGACTGGTTAACCTACTCATAATCATCTAGCGCTTACAACCCTGGAGGCCTTAACTGAACTTTTGCCAAACTATTTCTCCCACAATATGTGTGTGTGTGTGTGTGTGTGTGTGTGTGTGTGTGTGTGTGTGTATTTTTCTGTCTCTGTTTGTACCCTCAAACTCCCAACGCTTGACAACCGGTGTTAGCGTGTTTACGTACACGTAGCTTAGCTGTTCGGAAAAACATCGATAGAATAAGTACCAGGCGTAAAAAAAAAGAGGTATTAGGATCGAATTGTTCGACTAAAATTCTTCAAGGCAGGGCACCTTTCAAAAGAAAAGTGAACCTCAGTGGAATTTGAACTCGGAACGTAATGAGTCGAAAGATATGCTGCAAGGAAATTTTTACTTCGCTTTAACAGTTCTACCAGCACGTCGGCCTTCGAACGAAGAGAATGGGTTCCCATGATAGAAATCGAACCCGGTCCGCCAGAGTGAAAGTCAGATATCCTAACACTCTCTCTCTCTCACTCTCTCTCTCACTCTCTCTCTCACTCTCTCTTTCTCACTCTCTCTCTCTCACTCCCTCTCTCTCTCTCACTCCCTCTCTCTCTCTCCCACTCTCTCATTCTCTTTGAAGGTGATTTGGCAGCTATTTCTAGTAAACGGGTCGACCACATTGAGGTTCCTCGGAGTTAGAATACAATATTTCTCTTCTTATTGACAATGTGCAAGAATAAATAATAGCCAAATACAAAAGCATACCATTCCACACACACACACACACACACACACACACACACACACACACACACACGAACACATATAAACACACACATAGATAGTGATTATGTAACACACACATACGCATATAGCCTATAGACTATAAGTTCTGATATAAAACGCACCGGAAGTGGCCTGGGCATATCATTGATGACGTCATAGAGGGCGACGAGTAGACTAACAAACCAAATATTTGACTGATCGAATGATTCATTGAGCAATTGATGAATAATTAATTAATTTGTTAACTAGTTGACTAATTATTGTTTTCAATTTAGAGGTGTTGCAGTCACGATCGCCAGATCGTGGGTTCGATTCGCGGACCGGACTGTGTGGTGTGTTCTTGTGCAAAACACTTAATTTCCCGTTGCTCCAGTCCACTCAGCTGTAAATAGCTCACCCTATTTACGTACTAGCTTTTCGATCGAGTTGGGCAGTGTTGGCCTCCCCACCTAACCAGTGGGGTGGTACCATTCGGAAGATAAAACGTTGCAAAGCATATTGTGACAAAACCGGATAATCTGGTTGATCACGTCACGTAATTCAGAGACAAGACCAGCAGTTTTGAGGGGGTGGGCGTTAGTTAATATCAAACATCCCAGTATTAAGCTGCTTTTTTGTTTTATCGACGCCGGAGCGTTGAAAGCAAAAGCTGACATCGGCAGAATTTGAACTCAGATTGTAAAGATAGGGAGGAAGCAACGAAAAGCATTTTCCCGACGCTCAAGCGATTATGCTATCTCACCGAAGCCACTAGTTGACAAGTAATAAATCCCTTCTACGTCTGGCTCAAATCTAAGATTCAAACAGCGTTTTGTGTATGCAAAGCACGTTCACGCGAGGACGGTGCACGATGTTTGAAACAGCCGTTATGATAAATAAAATTTCCAGTATATTCTGTCTTCTGTATCCATTGTTTCTACTATATATATATATGTGTGTATATATATACATGTATGTATATATATATATATATATATATATCTATGCATGTATTGTATGTGTATATATATATATATATATATATATATATATATATATATATATATATATATACATATATATATGTGCATACATACATATATAAGTATATATATATACATATATACATACATACATATATACATACATATATATATACATATATGTGTGTGTGTATGTATGCATATATATATATATCTATTTCCTTTCTCGAGCGTCTAGTAACACAATCTGTATCACGTCCTCACGTTGTTGTTTTTTGTCTTTTTCCTTTTTTGGAACTTATATATATATATATATATATATATATATATATATATATATATATATATATATACCTTTATATATATATATATATATATATATATGTATATATATATATGCATACACACACACACACACACACACACACACACACACACACACACACACACACACACACACACACACATATATATATATATATATATATATATATATATACATGTATACATACATATACATGCGTACGTACATTTATTCGTAAGTGGTGTCTATATAAACGTATGTATTCCTGTCCCTTATTCCATTGTTCAGAATGTTCACACCCAGATGCCCTTCCAATGTTAAGTTCGTAAAGACAGCTAAACCAACAAATCCTAAACTGTGAACCGTTACACAGATGTACCCTATAGAAGATCTTTCACGTACTCATTGCCAAAACCCTGACACACGGCTTCACTCTACCCTCACACACGTATATATGCACGTTTTGTCGAACAACCCTCCTTCTATAGTCCTCACACCTCACTCAGTGCAGATCCACACACTTACACGTTGACAACAACATAAATATTGCAGTCTACACTGATTAACTTGGCTACTGGTGAGTGCATTCCTTCCATTTTGGAATTAATGTCGAATGGATCGATGAATAAACAGAGGCGCGCACACACATACACACATATATGTCTGTATTTACGCATGGGTGTTTGTGTGTCTCTGTATAAATGTACAAATATATATACACACACACATATATATATATACATATATGTGTTTGTATATATATATATATATATATATATATATATATATATATATGTATATATGTATGTAGATGTATATATCATTATCATTATCATTTAACGTCCATTGTCTATATATGCCTCTCTGTGTATGCGTGTGTGTGTGAGTGTGTGTGTGAGTGTGTGTGTGAGTGTGTGTTATAAACATTTATATATATTCAAATATATATACACCCATGTATAATTGTATATATATAGAGAGAGATATATGCATAGCTACATACGCATACACATATACATGCATACAAACATGCATACATGCATACATACATACATATGTACGTACATACATATACATGCACACATGCGTGCACGTATACATACATATACGTCCATGTATGCATACATACATATATACTTTCATACATACATACATATGAGAAGTCCATTCTGATATCAGCACTGAAAGTATACACCGTATCAACGAGGGAACTGACTTGGGGTTCATCTTTATCATAAAGTTTGAGGTCATCCATGAATAACAAGTGGTTGACTTTTTGTTGGCGGTTCTTGAATACATACCCAACTTTTGCATTCCTAAATATTATTATAATTATAATAATAATTATTATTATCGTTTAGGCGGTAAGCAGGCAGAATCGCTTGCACGCTGGGTGAAATGCTTAGCGGTAATTCGTCTGTCGCTACGTTGTGAGTTCAAATTCCGCTGAGGTCGACTTTATCTTCCATTCTTTTGGGATCGATAAATTAAGTACTAGTGAACTACTGGGATGTAATCGATTTAACTCCTCCCCCAAAATTTCAGGCTTTGTGTCTATAAAGGATGATTATTATTATTATTACCAATTTTTTTTACTGTTATTAGCGGTCAGCATACAAACAAACTTCCATTTTAGAATTATAAAGACACAACTCTGCAGACTCAAGGCGGAAAAATAAGTAATCCCATCTACGAGTGGGAGAGGAATAATTGAAAATAACTCTCTCTCTCCCACCCCTCTCCCCCTATCTCTCTCTCACCCACTCTCTCCGCTCTCAGGTGCTAATACCGTTAATCAATTTTGTTAAACCAGACAGAAATCTATTATTAATGGGAAGACAATTCACTCATCTTTTGTATATCACCGACCTTTATGTCATATGCGGCAGATGATAAACATCTTGAAATATTGCTACTGATATCTCACTGATTTAATAGAAAGAACCGATCGGATTAGATAGCTGTACCAAGGTAACCTTGTATCGAAGGAAATTAATTAAGAAGACAAATATAATCTTCGATAAAGAAACAGATTTAAGAGAATTAGACCAAACTCAGGCAAAAAAATCAGTTAACTAGACAAATCATACGAGTTAATTGCTAGTAGGGTCACCGTATTTCATTATGTAATCATATTAGAGATTTTAATATGCAACCATGTAAAGTGATAACTTTAAAAAGTGACTAAATCGCGCTGCTAACACAGGCAGGACACATTTTTGACTTATAAGATTTTAATCTGCCTAATAGTATATTATGGTTGCACGACGAAATACGGTGTCCCAATAACTAGTTGATATGTACGTACCAATTGCCAGAAATGTGTTCGTGGATGGTTAATGGATTAGATGTGGTGCTGATGAAAGAGCAAGAACTCTTGAAATATGTATATACACCCATTACCTATTTTTCTATCTTCGTTCACGTTGTTTACATAGATATGTTCGTATATGAAACATCGTAACTTTCGGTGTTGGCTCTAATTCCTATAGAAAATCTGTAGAGATAACTTTAAAAAGTGAAATCATACTGAATGATCGAAAGCCATTTCAACAGTTTATCTTTGATTACATTCTTCAATGACCTATTTGAAGGCATCCGAGTGTAATTTGAACAATGTTTGGCAACACTTTGTAGCAGTACGGTGGACACGCAGATGCTCCATAATGGTGAGTGACTAGCATCTGTACGTATGTAAAAGACAGAGAGAGAGGAGAGAAAACAGTTAAATAGAGAAGAAAGCATCCAAAGTCCTCATGCCTTTCACATAACTTTTTTGTTATTTAAAGGAAGCAAACGAAAAGGAAAATAATAATAATAATAATAATAATGAAATGAATAAATAAATAACAAGTAAATCGCATTGATGGTTTGACCTAAGAATGGAATCCAGGTGGAGCTGTCAGTTTGGCCTTCAGCAAACCACTTTCCCCGCTGGACCAGTGTTGATCACATTAACATTCTAAACTACTCTAGCATCCATTCACGTCATAAGGTGATCATTGATGCAGATAAATCTTATATCCAGTTTACTTACAGCCGTTTACAGCTCTTTTCAACAAGTGTAAAGATTAATTTCTCTTAAACGGCCGCCTTTTTATTCCAAATATCTTGTCCTACATTAAATGTCACAATCCAATGGAGGAAATTAATATAATATTTTTGCCTTCACTAGTACAGATGACGTCATCAAAACATTATTAAATGTCATCTAATGAACCGAAGAAAAACCGTTTTCAATTTCTTTCCTTCGTTTCGTTTTTCTTATTCCCTCTATTTTTTCTCTTTCATTCATCATTTTAGTTTTCCCACCTCCTCCTCTCACCTTCTGCTTTCTCCTTCCGTTCTCCTTCTTCTTCCGCCCTCTTCTTCTACTTCTTCGTTTTCTTCTTTCTTCAACGGAGAAATGACGAAGATGATGTTGATACGATCATGATGATACGATCATGTTGATCGTTATCTTCGTCATCATCATCGTCATCATCAACAACGGTACCATAAAACCACTACCATTGCTTCTACCATCACCGCCACCACTACCGCCACTGCTATAAGAAACACCACCGCCACTACCACTATCACAACCACCATCACTAACACACCACCACCACCACCACCGCCGCCGCTATCACTACCACCTCGTGCAAATATCGCTTACCATAAAACCGAGTTGTATAATACCCTCTGAGCGAAATGCGCAAGCAAGAAACTTTACGGAAGTCTTCCAGAAGGAGAGGGAGTTTCTTTTCTTGGATCGTAAATATAATTTATCTCTTGGTTTAACACCACTACTTGGTCCATGGTGAAGGGGACCCTTTACTATAGACTACATTGTTTCTCCTTTCGAGCCAGATCCTCGAATACGAGCAACCCTATAAGAATATACTCCTCCCTTCCCCCACCAGTCTCGGAAACTCTTAAGATGTCCATGAGCATTACTTTTTATCTTTTGGTTAAATAATCAAAGAATAGCAAAAATTATCCGAAGTTAGGTGTGTATGTATGAGTGTTAAAGAAAAGTGAAACAGAGACAGGTGTGAAGAAACAACAGTAAAACTGAATAAGGCCATTACGTTCAAAATATTAGGCCATATAATGTGAACTGTCTCCAACTGTGTCGTTTATTAACCAATGATTTCCAACCGAACACTCTTTCAGTAAATTTGTTTATATTTAATTGCTTCCGATACCTTCTTACCTGGACTTTCATTTCTTCTGCTGGGAATAAAACAGTTGTCTGGGCAATCGATAACCCGGTATTCATATAACCTATATCAGCCCGTCGAAGCTAAACTCGAATAAACATAGTCTTAAGTTTTAAGATTTACGATCTAATAATGATGACGATGCCTCATTATACGTATATGTATGTGTGTATGTATGTATATATATATATATATATATATATATATATATATATATATATATATATATATATATATATATATATATATATATATATGTAAATATATAAAAATATAAAGATAAAGAGAGCAATGGTAAGGTTGGAGAAGTATTTTATGGATAGAGTCTTACAGCTGTTTCTGGGAAGATCCAGTACTCCCCTTCATCGGAGACAGAAAAAATAAAGTAATCTATTATTATATCCATAGGCGGATATTTTTAGTATGAAGTGGTAAAAAGTGTGATGTGCTGAAAAAAGAGAAAACAGTACTTGAAGTGTAGTTTCATTCCAGTAGTAAATATCCGTGTAGAAATCCGTGTAAAGTAATCCTTGTGGGGATAATCCGGAAATTTATGTTGGTTAAATCCAATACCCTCCTCAACCTTATATATATATATATATATATATATATATATATATATATATATATATATATATATATGTATATATATATATATATATATATATATATATATATATATATATATATATATATATATATATATATATATATTTATACGTATATATATATATATATATATATATATATATATATATATATATATATATATATATATATATATATATATATATATATATATATATATGTATGTATATATATATATATATATGCACAGAATCTTTAGTTACTATCGTCAGAGTGATGTGTAAATGACTCGCTTCTGATTGGCTTAGTTACCCAAATTTTGACAAATTTTAAAGTCCAATAACTTTTTAATTATGGATTTGTAGGGGAAAATGAATTTCATTTTCATAATTAGTATCCAAAACTTAATCCATATACCAAATTTGAAAACGATTGGAACAAAATTATAAACAGTGACGAAAACCACAAAGATCCAAGATTTATAATAATTTTAAAAAATAGAAGAGACATACATACATATTCATATAGAGTCAGGCAAATACAAACGTAGCACGCACACACGTAACTATGCTAGATTTACATAAAGTAACTTGTGAAGTTTACTAATGAACGTTTGCGTGCGAGTGTGTGTGTGTGTGTGTGTGTGTGTGTGTGTGTACAGAGAGAGGAGGCGAAAAGAGAGACGGATAAACAGATAGAGAGAGAGATAGAAAGACAAACTGACAGATAGATAGATAGATAGATAGATAGATAGATAGATAGATAGATAGATAGACGGACAGACAGCGGACGGATGGATATGTGAGTCTACGATGTATGTTTAGGTGTGTAATATACCTTATGAGTCAAACACTTGACATGATAGTATTTTTCAGAAATAATGTGAAGGTCAGTTGAAAGGTCAGTGAGATGATGACGTCAATAGGTCAAATATTTTCATCTTCAAATAAACAAACTATTAAATGTTATAATCATTGCCATACAGACAACTTAAAGTCTACTTGGAAAAACGGAACTAAATTTATCTATCTATCTATCTGAACGTCTATCTATCTATCTATCTATCTATCTATCTATCTATCTATCTATCTATCTATCTATCTATCTATCTATCTATCTATCTGTCTGTCTATCTATCTGTCTGTCTGTCTCTCTGTGTACATATGTATTGTATGCGTTGGTTTACAAGGGGAAAAAGAGGAAAAGTTTTGAATAATGTAGAAGAGCGCCACAGTTTATTTTGTCTGCCCCAGACGTGGCTGTGTGCTAAGAAGTTTGCTTATAGCTTCGAAATTTTGATGATGTGACTATGCTTTCAGAATGACATTGTAGGGTAGGTATAAGGGGCTGGATCTGGTTGGTTTGAACATAAAACAGATAACATATTTGGGCTGGATATGGCCGGTTTAAATGAAAAAAAAAAAAAATGGTAAGCATTATGAGACAATGAACAGAACGAATCCAGCTCGCATCGAATGACTTTATGTCTGCATTACATTACTGATTCAACTCAAATTCCCCATAAACACTACCCCCGGATGCTTTGCCAAAATGATCGCACTTAGATGTTTGTAGCCTTTTTCTCATGGAACTTGGTTGGGTTGCTTTGTAGAAGTCTTCGGTATTATCCTGGTTTGTCGCTCTCTTTCTTTTTTCTGGAGATGGTGGAAGAGATGGTGATGGTTGTAATGGGAATGGTTGTGGTGGCGGCGGTGGTGGTGGTGATGGTGGTTGCTGTGTTGATGTTTATTGTGTCGGTGGTTTTCAAGGTGATGATAATAATGGTGCTGTTGTTGTTGTTGGTGGTGGTGGTGATGGCGATGGTGCTGGTTGGGGTAAAGTTCGTAATAGTATTAGTGACAGTATTTGCGATCATAGTGGTGGCGGTGGTGGTTGTTTTGGTGGTAGTTGCTTTGGTGGTGGTGGTGGTGGTGGTGTGGTGGGGGTAAATGTGATGGTATTCAAAATGCTGGTTATGACAATGTTACTGACGGTGAGATTAATGATGGGAGTGATGATGACGGTGATGATGATGATGATGATGACAAGGATAGCGAGGGACTGATAACAACAGTGATGTCATAACAGTGATATAGAAAAACGATGGTGGTGTCGAAGATGATAATGGCGGGGACGACGGTATCGGCGGCGGTGGCGGCGGCGGCGGCGGCGGCGGCGGTGGCGGCGGCGGTGGCGGCGGCGGTGGCGGCGGCGGTGGCGGCGGCGGCGGTGATTACAGCGATGGTGTTCGTAGGTGGTTTTTATTATTTCTTCATGATTATTTCATTCTTCAAAAACAGTGGAAAGAAAAATTATTATCTTTTGTATGGAAAGAAATATTTTAACAACCTGATTCCATCGATTTATAATGTGCTAAATTGGTGGTGAGCAATTGATAATTAGATAGGTATGAACATGCATACACACACACATATATGTACACATATATATATATATATATATATATATATATATATATATATATATATATATATATATATATATATATATATATGCATATATGTGTATATATATGTAGGTATGTATGTATGTGTGAGTGTGTATCCAGATTTATCTTTAAAAATCCGAACAAATAAACATACAAATTGATAATTATGTAGATATATGCAACCAGAATATTAATTTTTGCTGTTATATATATATATATATATATATATATATATATATATATATATATATATATATACGCACATACATAATATACATACATAATATACATACATATGCATGCATACATACATTTATCTATCTATCTATATATATATATATATATATATATATATATATATATATATGTCTATATATATATATATATAACTAAATATATATATATATATATATATATATATGTATATATATATATATATATATATATATATATATATATATATATATATATATATATATATATATATGTCTATATATATATATATATATATATATATATATATATATATATATATGTGTCTATATGTATATATATATATATATATATATATATATATATATATATATATATATATGTATGTATACGTATGTATGTATAAGAAGTGCGTCAGTGCATATATGCACCGATTGTGCCGGGCGTATAAACGTGTGTGTATCCGTGTGTGTGTGTGTGAGAGAGAGAGAGAGAGAGTTTGTGTATGTGTGTGAGCGCGTGGGTGCGTGTGTGTCACCAAAATTCATAAAAATCAAACAACCTATGAGGCAGCCATATTAATTTTGATAACACGAAAATTGGAAGAAAAAAAACGAAATGAATATTTTCGATGTTTTCTTTTCGTTTTGCTTTTTGTTGTTTTTTTTTTTACCTTTTATTTTCCTCTTGTTACGTATTTCTTCCTATTTCCTTTAGAAATTCTTCATATCTGTTGTAACAATCTTCTTTTGTTATTGTAGTTAATGTTGCTTCACTTGTTGTTGCTGTCGTAGTAGTAGTAGTAGTAGTAGTAGTAGTAGTAGTAGTAGTAGTAGTAGTAGTAGTAGTAGTAGTAATTGTGGTGGTGGTAGTAGTGGTAGTAGTTATGGTGGTGGTGATGATGACGGTAGTGGTAGTAATTGTGGTGGTGGTGGTGGTGGTAGTAGTAGTAGTAGTAGTAGTAGTAGTAGTCGTATTGGTGGTGGTAGTGGTGGTGATAGTAGTAGTAGTAGTAGTAGTAGTAGAAATAGTAGTGGTGGTGGTAGTAGTCGTATTGGTGGTGGTAGTGGTGGTGATAGTAGTAGTAGTAGTAATAGTAGTAGTAGTAGTAGTAGAAATAGTAGTGGTGGTGGTAGTGATAATACGGGTGCTAGTAGTAGTAGTAATGGTGGTGCTGGTGTTGGTAGTGGTAGTAGTAGTGGTGGTAATAGTAGTAGTGGTAGTAGTGGTGGTGGTAATAGTAGTAGCAGTAGTAATAGTAGTAGTAGTAGTAGTAGTAGTAGTAGTAGTAGTAGTAGTTATTCTTGTCGTTGTTGTTGTTAACAAGCCAATAACGGCGTTTACACTGGTTTACACAGTTCCCTGTGGAACCAAGCAGTTCCTGAGATGCTGAAATACGGTAAACAGCAACAACAATAGCATCAGCCGCAACAACAACAACAACAACAACCCAGTCGATGCGAACAACAAGAACAACGAGAGCAACAACAACAACAGCAATGTATATATATATATATATATATATATATATATATATATATATATATATATATATATATATTATACAGATTCGTCTGAGAATTCTTGTCTTGTATCCATGTTGTGGAAGATGAAAGGAATATTTTCAGTAAATTTATCTGGTTTAGATAAACAGAGAAATTACTTTGAGAGCAGGTACAGCTAACAACAACAACAACAACAACAACAACAACAACAACAATAAAAACAGAAACGGTAACGACAACAACAACAGCAAATATCAACACCAGATGCAATAGTTACATTTACAGTAATAACAACAACAGCAAAAACAATAATAATCTTTTCTACTGTAGGCAGAAGACCAGGAGTTTCGGGGTAGGGGGTTAAGTCGATTACATCGACCCCCCCCCCCCCCCAGTGCGTAACTGGTACTTACGTTATCGACCACGAAAGGATGAAAGGCGAAGTCGACCTCGGCGGAATTTGAACACAGAACGGTAAGGACGGACGAAATGCCGCTAAGCATTTTGTCCAGCGTTGGTAACGATTCTGCAGGGCCAGCAATTTCGGAGGAACGGGTAAAGTCTTTATAACAACAACAAAAAGAAAGAGGATGATGATAACGATGATGATGATGATGATGATGATGATGATGAAGAGGAAATGGAGGATTATGATGATGATGAGGAGGAGGAGGAGAGGAGGAAGCGGAGGATAATGATGATGATAATGATGAAGCAGATGATGATGATGATGATGAAGCGGAGGATTATAATGATGATGATGACGACGACGGGTGATGCCCATCCTCCACGTGCTACTGATTGGAAATCTGGATGCAGATGAACAAGCAGGATGCAAATAATAAAAACAAACACATCGCGAGAGAGTCATGCAGCAGAAACATATGTCGGACAGAGATTTAAATTAGATATGTCGTAAAATTACTGCAATGTATATATATATATATATGGAGGGAAGAGCAGATGTCAACTCGGGATTTGTGGTTGCTTTCGGACAATTCATGAGGCACCCATTTTCCAAGTTTAACTCCATTAGACATTCTAAAATACTATTAAATTTCATTCAATTTTGAAAAAAAGGTAAACATCGGACAGAACTTATGGGATGACCTGATATAACGTTGATAACGAAGAGGAATGTTGAGATTTTATTCACATCCGAAAACTTCTTTATTTAAAATGCTTTCTACAGCCTGAACATCTGACCCACATATAATTCAGCTGCAGCGACTCCACATTGCTTTGTATGCAATTATGCATTCTAGTCGATGCAATTTCATCAAGGGTCCATCACTCACGGAACCATGTGGTTGGGAAGCATGCTTCTGAGCGCACAGCCACGCATGCACCTAACATACTGGAGATAGTAGTGCGTGCGTGCGTCCTTGCGTGCGTCTGTATTTTTACATGAGTTATATGAATTATTAAGCCAACAAACGAATCGCAGAAGCGCTGATTTGAATTGGTTTCTTCGTGTAGACACATGACCTTTAAAGCTTCAAGGTACTTTACACCTATTATCATATTTCCAAATAAGCAATTATTTAACTGATACATTTCACATGTACTTATCTTATATTTCTTTTATTTTCTTAATACTTTTCACAAAATGTTCACTGGGACGTAGAGTAACAGACTATTATATCATCATTTATAAGTTTTGGCTATTTTCTTCATCATAATTGTCCTACTTTATAATATTATTTCAAAGAAACGATATAACAGTAACCAATAAAGCCGGAATTTCTATCCGGTTCTTTTATTCTTTTACTTGCTTCAGTCATTTTACTGCGGCCATGCTGGAGCACCGCCTTAAAGGGTTTTAGTTGAATAATCGACGTCAAAGACTTATTTTCTAAGCCTAGTACTTATTTTATGCGTCACTTTTTGCCGAGCTGCTAAGTTACGGGGACGTAAACACTCCACCACCGGTTGTCACGCTGTGAATGGGGGGGGGGACAAACACAAGTACAAAGACACACACACACACACACACACACACACACACACACACACACACACACACACACACACACATATATATATAAATTTGTAGCAACTAATATTTTCTAAATCTAAATATTTTATTCGAAATTTTATCCTTAGCTGCAATATTCTAAGTAAAAATTATCTTGTTCTGTTCTTTACCAGATGTAATTACTTGTATTGAACTTTTCAAAGTTTATAATCTAAAGAACATTATTTCTCTTGCTCGCATTTTCCATGCCGAAGTACAGGGGAAAATCAACCAAATGATTTATGAAACGTGCTTCTCACAAATTCCTGTTAACCATCTCGTTACTAAATTAGCCTTTTCAAAGTAACTGTGGTTAATTTCCTACATTTAGTTTCCGATCCTGCGGTCTAGATCTCCGTCGCTTACAACGACGAGTGTTCCAGATGAGATCATCAACGGAACAGCCTACTCGTGAAATTAACATGCAAGTGGCTGAGCACTCCACAGACATGAGTAGCCCTAACAGGGAGATTCGGTATGAAACAAAATGTAACAAGGCTGGCCCTTTTTAAAATAACAGGCACTACTCATTTTTACCATCTGAATTGTTTGGAGCAACGTGAAATAAAGAGACTTGCTCAAGGACACACTGCGACCGGTGAGCAGAGTACACTAACCACTAAACCACGCATCGCCTCAGTTGGTTTTCAAACGCCTCATATTTAACTTAATTCTACTCTCAAGATTTAATTCTGATTCGCTGAAACCTTTTTTCTTCCTATATCCCAATTAATCAGTACGAAACTAAGTATAGGAATTTTAGTACACATTTTCTTATGATTACTAACATCTACTTACTTCATTTTAATACATATTTCCATATCTGTTAATCTTTCATTATTTAGCTTTTATTCCAAAATATCCATTATCACGCAATTTCCTTTTAACTGATATCTCATGTTTACTCTATGGTCTCTTGTAGTTACCAGCTCTATTGTTCTTACGCCTACTAATATTTTCTCAATAATAAATTACACAGTATTGTCATACACGTTATCAGTTTTACACTAACTTGCAATGGTTAATGTTATTTTAAGAAACGTGTCACTTCTTTGCACATATAACCAGCAACGTACATATATATATATATATATATATATATATATATATATATAAGCAATGTTAATTCTCTAAATGAAGTATTAACAGTAACTGCACAATAAAGTGTAGTATATTGCCACTTAAGTGTGGCTGACCCCTAGGGGTGGATGCTACTGTTGCTTTTAGCCCCAGGAGGACATCTCCTCCAGCTGGCTTATCGACACACGATTGTGTCCTGTTTGCCAAGGGAAGTTATCCCTCTCACCATGATCTGTAGCACGAACGGATCCGCACTTAAGTGGCAATATACTACACTATATATATATATATATATATATATATATATATATATATATATATGCATATCGATTAACGGGTATAATTTTATCTAATATGAAGATTTCTATGTTGTCTTTAGAGACTACGTATACATAGTTACTGTTAATACTCGTATGCACACATACCTGTGGTGATATTTTTTTATTGAAATATGTATACCCCTTTACATATACACACGCACGCACGCACGCACATACATACATACATACATACATATACATATACATATACATATATCCACACGCATTACATACACGCATACACTCG
>NC_142948.1:33565350-33567850 GCF_046866305.1 Octopus bimaculoides | reverse complement strand
GAACATATATTAATCTCACATAGCAATAGACAATAGAGTGGAGGATAGAGATAAGATTTCGAATTGGGTCAAGGTAGTAACCCACTTTCTATTTCTCGGAAACGTTCTATATTATCAGCCTCATTACCTCAATCATAAAATAAAATGTAGATCGGATTGATTTCAACATCATTCACCATTCTTCATTCTTCCCTTGAAATTAATAGACTTTCCTGAGGCCTATACACATACATACATACATACATACACACATACATGTATATATATATATATATATATATATATATATATATATATATATATATATATTGTGTGTGTGTGTGTGTGTGTGTGCAACTGCTTCAGGATTAGTGATGATTGACAGGTTCGACGCAGGAGCATAATCGACAACAGAGACTCCTCAGATCAGCTGTCATTGTTTATTGAAATGCTTTTGTGTTGAATTCCCACTGATTTCGGTTCCGCTATGCATAAAGCAAGAAATAAATAAATAAATGAATAAGAATCTCTTTTAAAAAAAAATATAGGGCTGTTTTATTAAGTCTTATATAGAGTTGTCTCCGTTGCAATGGAGGCGAATTGTATAACAGATAAAGATGGATGCTTCCTGCTTTACACGTATGTACATAAGAACAAAATATACAAACGGCGACACACACACACACACACACACACACACACACAAGCACATACTTATCGCAATACAGACATCCGTTTGCACAAACTAGGCTATCGGTCAAGTTATTCAGTTATTTGCTCATACAGTGCCACACGCACACACACACGCACACACGTACGTACACACTCACACACGTACGTACACACGTACATCCATGCACATGCTAAACACTCGTAATATTAATTCAAGTTATGGCGACGAGCTGGTAGAATCGCTAACGCACCGGATATCATTCTTGGCAGCATTTCATCTGCCTTGGTGTTCTGAGTTCAAATTCCGCCGAGGTTGACTTTGCCTTTCATCCTCTCGAGGTCAATAAAATAAGTACCAGCTGAGTATTGGAGTCGATGTAACCCCCCCCCCCTCCTACTCATGGTTACGTAGTAGGAAAAGAGGGGGCTTATTGTAGTGATAATATATCCTTAGGGTTAACATACAAGGAAGAGGTACCCTTAGGTTGATTGGTTGGTGGGTTGGTTGGTTGGCCGGTCAGTTGGTTTGTTGGTCGGTCGGTTGGTTGATTGGTTGTTTGTTTGGTCGGTTGGATTATTATTTAGTTGTTTGCTTATTTGAACAGTTAGTTGATTAGCCAATCGGTTGGTTTGGTAGGTTAGTTGGTTGTTTAGTAACCTAGTTGTCAAATTAACAGATCGTTCGGTTAGTTTACAATATAAATAGAAGAACCGCCACCTCCCTCCCTTTAACCCTTGTCTAGAGTAACAAATAAAACCAAATTCATAGTTTATGCTAATTAGCTACAGCCTGATAATATCGTAGTTTCCATATCCCGGTATCCCGAGTTCATATCCTATGGTCAGTATCATGTCTTCTTTACAAGCAAGACTCTTATCTCTGTTTCACTAGAGTTTCATGCCTAATTAAGCAATTAATCAATTAATATTTCTTTGATGATGTTTGGAGGCAACAGCTGATTTCACAGCTCCACGCCTAATCAAGATCTCGATGTTTCCTTGAAGCTCTAATCTTGCAGGTAACTGGCATCACAAACCAGTTTGATCAACTTCAATGGCTTTCATTAAAACACCGCGATAGTGGTGATGGTGATGACGACGACGATAGTAATGGTGGTGGTGGTGGCGGCGGCGGCGGGAACAAAGTTGGTAGTGGAAATAGAGGGTGGCGGTGATGATGATGATGATGACGACGACGACGATGATGATGGTAATGATGACGATGATGATGGTAATGATGACGATGATAACGACGATGATGACGGCGACAACCATGATGTTGATGATAATGATGATGATGATGACGATGATGATGATGACGATGATGATGATGATGACGATGACGATGACGCTGATGATGATGAAAGAAGAGGTGGTGATGATGGTGATTTTGGTAATTAGAGTAACGGTGGTAGTGGTGGCAACGTTAGTGGTGGTAGTTGTGGCAGTGTTAGTGGTGGTTGTGGGTCTAGTAGTTTCGTTGTCCTTTTCTTTTAATGTCAGATAAGTGGAACTATTCGTTGACAATAGTTAAATCGGAAAATTTTAAAGTAATGTCGTCAACAAGGGAGCTTTTATGCGGTTGACCGACGTACTTGATATAGCAGCCAAATCGCCTTCAATTCATACAATTCCGTCTTTAAAAAGAAAGAATACACACGAACACACATGGACATACACACGTCTACATATATACATACACACAGACACACACATACATATGTGCTATATATACTTCCGTTTTAAATTTATTTCTACAGATTTTCTTTTGAAACTAAAGCCAGCATTGAAAATTACGACGTTTTGTATACGAATACGACTATGTAAACAATGCAATCGAAGATAGAAA
>NC_142948.1:33557850-33560350 GCF_046866305.1 Octopus bimaculoides | reverse complement strand
CACCAGTCGTCAAGCGGTGGTGGGAGACAAACACAAGCATAGAGGCACCACACCAAATCAACTCCGAAGGCTTCGGTCGGCCCAAGGCTGTGGTAGAAGTCACTTGCCCAAAGTGCCATGCAGTGGGACTGAACCCGGAAGCAAGTTTTTTTACCACACAGCCACATCTGCACCGTCTTATTCATATACATTTAATAAGCAATGTGGAGATGTTCATCCAGGTCCTACACAGATTTGTGATTTTCGCAGTCTTAGAGAAGAGACGCAGCCTATTTAACCGATCAGTGTTTTCAGCTGAATAACACTTTATTCTATTGACCCCCGGGAAGGTAAAGTTGATCTTGGAGAATTTGAACCCAGAGTGGAAAGGGGCGTAATTAAAATAAAGCCTACTGGTCTAATAATCCATTGTACTATAGTCACAAGGCCTGATGTTTTATGGTGAAGGGGCTCATTAACCCTAGTAGGAGAAGAGGGAGGGTAGGAGGATAAGGAGGGGGAGGGGAGGAAAGTGGGAGGAGTAGGAAAAGGAGGAGGACGGAGAAAAGGAGGAGGAGGTACTTTTACTGTCGACCTCGAAGGGATGAAAGACTAAGTCGAGCTCGGCAGTATTTGAACTCAGAACGCAAAACCAGTATTTTGCCCCTTTTTCTGTCGATTAAATAACGATTTATAATTATCCTCCGGATTAAGTCGGTGAACCAGCAGAATCGTTAGTGCGCCAGACAAAATGTTTAGAGGCATTTCTTCCCAACTTTACATTCTGAGTTCAAATTTCGCCGAAGTTAAATTTCCTTTCCATCATTCTTAGGGCTCAGTAAAATAAGTATCAGTTAAGCAGTGTGATCGATGTAACCGACTGTCCCTAAAATTTCAGGTCTTGTGCCTATAGGAACTCCCCCAAGCCCCCACCAAAAATACAGTAAAGGTTACATATAAGTTGAAACAGCGGTGACGGTTTAGTCAGGGGATAGGGTGTGACCAGGATTTTCTATGTTCTCTTAGATTTGGTGGTGTTTGAACATCTGCAGGAAAAAGTGGGGGTCGCAGAGGTTAATCCAAATGGGGTGAAATGTAGGGTGTGTGAAGTGAAACACAATAAGGGTGACGGTAGGACGAGGGAGCTTTGAATGAAGAGAAGGAGAAAGAGAGTATGAAGCTAGATATTTCAGACAAGCAGACGATGATGTCGTAGCAATAAAAAGAAAAAAAAAAAGGCGAACATCAAGGTGTACATCTGTGAAATGGTAATTATTACAGCCTGAGGATGAATAAATCAATGATTGTAGCAGAATTTTAGACTAGACATCTTTTGAGGCATTGTTGGAAATATTTGTGTTTAAAGCAGCAATACTATGTGTGTGTGTGTGTGTGATCGATGTATGTATGAATATATATATATATATATATATATGGGAGAATATACAAATAATAACAACAGACGAGGACAGGTGGTGTAAATAACAAAAGTATATATTAGTATGACGCTCGGGAATACAGAAAGTCTTTGACGTTTCGAGCTACGCTCTTCAACAGAAAGAATACGGAGACAAGGAGAAAAACACGGAGAAAAAAAATTGAATAGTGTTCAGTCAACGGTCAATCATAATAATGTATATATATATATATACATCTATATATATATACATATGTATTTATGCATGTATATATGTATGTATGCATGCATGTATGTATGTATGTGTGGAGGCGCAATGGCCCAGTGGTTAGGGCAGCGGACTCGCGGTCATAGGATCGCAGTTTCGATTCCCAGACCGGGCGTTGTGAGTCTTTATTGAGTGAAAACACCTAAAGCCCCACGAGGCTCCTGCAGGGTATGTTGGCGGACCCTGCTGTACTCTTTCCCCACAACTTTCTCTCATTCTTTCTTCCTGTTTCTGTAATTCAAAGGGCCAGCTTTGTCACACTGTGTCACGCTGAATATCCCCGAGAACTACGTTAAGGGCACACGTGTCTGTGGAGTGCTCAGCCACTTGCACGTTAATTTCACGAGCAAGCTGTTCCGTTGATCGGATCAACTGGAACCTTCGACGGTGTAAGCGACTGAGTGCCAACATGTATGTATGTATGTATGTATGTATGTATGTATGTATGTATTGTCTTATCAATACATAGAAAATGCCGTCTGTAGCGAAAATCCTCTTCAAACGTCTTAGCATACCAATTTCAAATCTCGAGAGTAAATTTATCGTCGTGTTTTTTTACGCTCAGTGTAATTGCATCGCAGAACATTATATATTATCATTCACTTGGTAATTAATTCGACTTTCATTAACAATGGAAAATAGATTTAAAAACAAAATCTTTATAATTATCAAATTTGTTCAATGTCTACTTGAAAAAAAAAAAAAACAAGTAATAAAAAAAAACAGCTTCAATATTACTTTTAAAAATAGAATCACAAAAAATGTAATAATAATAATGCAGTAAAAGGATAACACTTCTAAAACGTAGGAAGGAAGAAATATTCTAAAACAAACAA
>NC_142948.1:33550350-33552850 GCF_046866305.1 Octopus bimaculoides | reverse complement strand
TATAATAAGAATAAAATTGAATTTCTATGAAATTTATATTCAATTTGTAATGAAAATAGCGACAATTGCTTCGATTATTTTTATATTGTTCAAAATTTAGTTTGCATTTTTATTTTTAAAAGAAAACCAAGTGGAATGAGCGAGGTTTATCGTCAAGGATAAATCGCAGTCGTCTAGGTTCTTACATAAGATGTACTCTCCGTAATTCTCTTTTACTTGTTTCAGTCATTTGACTGCGGCCATGCTGGAGCACCGCATTTAGTCGAATAAATTGTAAGCTTAGTACCTATTCTATCGGTCTCCTTTGCTGAAGCGCTTAGTTACGGGGACGTAAACACTCCAGTATCGGTTGTCAAGCAATGGTGGAGGAACAAACACAGGCACACAAATACATACATGCATATATACATATACATATACATATGTATATATATATATATATATATATATATATATATATATATATATATATATATATATATATCTATATATATATACATCGACGGGCTTCTTTCAGCTTCCATCTACCAAATTCACTCACAAGGCTTTGGTCGGCCCGAGTTTATAGCAGAAGACACTTGCCCAAAGTGCCATGCAGTGGGACTGAACCCGAAACCGCCTGGTTTGGAAGCAAGCTTCTTACCACACAGCCACTCCTGCGCCCGGATATATATATATATATATATATATATATATATATATATACGACGGGTTTCTTCCAGTTTCCGTCTACCAAATGCACTCACAAGGCTTTGGTCGGCCTAGGGCTATTGTTGAAGATGTCATGCTGTGGGTCTGAACCCGGAACTGTAATTCCATTTGGTTGGGAAGTAAGCTACTTACCAGCCAATCACGCCTGCGCCTATTAGTAAATCTAAGCTTTTGCCTGCGTAATAAAATCTCACGGTCATTTCCGAATTGATGTTGGTTTACTTACAAAATGGAATTGGTATTTTCTGCTTTTCCAATCCTTTTTGTCAGGATCATCTGTTGCTACGGGTTTTGTATCAACCGCCAAAAGTATTTGAGTCTTACTTCGTGAAATCGAAGTGGCTGTATGGTAAGTAGCTTGCTTACCAACCACATGGTTCCGGGTTCAGTTCCACTGCGTGGCACCTTGGGCAAGTGTCTTCTACTATAGCCTCGGGCAGACCAAAACCTTGTGAGTGGATTTGGTAGACGGAAACTGAAAGAAGCCCCGCCGTATATATGTGTGTATATATATATATATATATATATATATATATATATATATATATATATATATATGTTTATGTGTTTGTGTGTCTGTGTTTGTCCACCTCCCAACCATCGCTTGACAACCGATGCTGGTGTGCTTACGTCCCCGTAACTTAGTGGTTCGGCAAAAAGAGACCGATAGAATAAGTACTAGGCTTACAAAGAATAAGTCCTGGGGTCGACTTGCTCGCCTAAAGGCGGTGCACCAGCATGGCCGCAGTCAAATGACTGAAACAAGTAAAAGAGTATTGCAGGCACAAGGCATGACATTTGGTTCTCGACAGATACATATTTTATCGAGCCCGAAAGGAAGAAAAGCAATATGGACCTCGGCGACAATTGAACTCAAAACATAGAGACGGACGGAATGCCGCTAAGAATATTTTGCTTTTCTCACTGTTGTTCTTGTTATTGTTGTCGCTGTTTTTTAATGTCGTTATTGTTGTTGTTGTTTTCGTTGCCGTTCTTCTTACAGCTGATGCTGCCATTACGGCTCTAGTTTGGGTTCACAGGGGGGGGGGGGGTAAGAAGATTAATGAAGGGTATATCCCTTACGTAGGAGATTTTCTAACAGTTATTCGCACACCGCACATTGTTGACGTCAAAATTTTAAAACTTTTCTTTCAATTAACAAAACGCTCCCCTGAAGGGCTTAAAATATCAGACTCACCAGAAAGCTGTTCGGGTTTTAATAATGAAAGGCTATTAAAAAACCATCAAGCGCTGATGTTTAAAGATGGAAAACATAAACGAAACTTTTATGATAAATGATTTTTAAACGCTATGTAAATTGGTCAGTAATGATGATGATGGCGATGATGATGATGAAGATGATGATGATGATGATGATGATGATGATGATGATGATGGTGGTCATGATGATGATGATGATGATGATGATGATGATGATGATGATGATCATGATGATGGTGGTGGTGGTGGTGGTGGTGGTGGTGGTGGTGGTGGTGGTGATGATGATGATGATGATGATGATGATGATGATGATGATGGTGATGGTGATGATGAAGAAGAAGAATAAGAAGAATGATAATAATAATGATAATAATAATAATAATAATAATAATAATAATAATAATAATAATAATAATAATAATAATAATAATAATCACACATACACGTGTCCTTGTGGATGTAAGCGAAGACGTATGTACGTTCGTATGTCGTACATCTGTATATAAACATCAGTGAACAACAATGAACATATATTTATATACACGATCTATCATGTGAAAAGATCTGC
>NC_142948.1:33542850-33545350 GCF_046866305.1 Octopus bimaculoides | reverse complement strand
TTAACTGGTCCTCCATCGGTTACGACGACGAGTGTTCCGGTTGATCCGATCGAGAGAACAGCTCACTTGTGAAATTAGACGTGCAAGTGGCTGAGCACTCCACAGACACGCGTACCTTTAAAGTAGTTCTCAAGGAGATTCAACATGACACAGAATATGACGCTAACCTAATTGCTTAAAAGAGCATTGCGCGGAAGAGAACTTAGAATTAAAGTAGCCGGGGCGGGGTGGGGGAGAAACAACAGACCCATTAAAAATCACTAAGTACTAAGTTTTACCCTATCTGAGAAAACACTTAGTACATAGAGTAGTTTCTCTATTTGCAAACTCCACATGTAAACTATTAAACTAAAGGCGTAGTATGTCGCTTGAGGTGTATTTGGGAAATATAGGAACACCAGCACTGAGAAGAAACGGCCCGCGATATATATATTGTGTAGAGAAAAGAAACGGCTGTCGAATGGGTGAAAGTGTGATATAATGAAAAGTGATCAGCATGTATGTATGTTTCTACCAGGATACCATAGATAAAAGATGGTGAATCGATAAAAAATGTCGAAATAAAGATCCCATCCAATACTCCCACGCAATCCGACATTCCGACGCTTCGTAGGAAGTCTACATACGGGAAGCGACTTTACTCCTTTTCAAGTGAGACGGGGGCGGATGGGATAAAAATAACGCTCCAACCACGATAACCACCAACCAACCAACCAACCAGCCTCACATAGCATATAATGAATGGTAGCGAAGGAACCGACCGTGGTGGCAGTGGTATGTGGCAAAGGAGTCATCGTGGTATGATGTTGATGTTGATGATGATGATGTTGATGATGATGATGGTGGCGATCATGATACCAGTGGTGGTGGTGGTGGTGGTGGTGGTGGTGGTGATGGTGATGGTGGTCGTGGTGGTCGTGGTGTTAGTGGCGGTGGTGGTGGTGGTGGTGATCTTGATGGTGCCTGTGGTGCATAGTAACGGTGGTACTATATAAAATTACAGACTTGGTGGTAGTATATACACACCGGTGGTGGTGTCGCTGCTTCACTAGCTTTTTTTCTAGCAGTAGTAGCAGTGATGGTGATGGTGGTGGTAGTCGTCGTCGTGACAGTGGTGGTGGCAATGTTGGTGATAGTAGGGGTGGTAGTGGTATTGGTGGTGGTGTTAGTGGTGCCATTAGTTTTAGTGGTGGCGATAACGTTGCTAAACCCAGGGACTTAAATAGAGTAATAAACATAGCTATGGTCATCACTGGAACTTAGACCCGAACTTTACCATATCCATACCATTTTCATAACCAACACTGTCTATCTAAGAGTGCATTATCTAATGTACCCTGTCTATCTCAAAATTATTCCTTCAAAGTATATTTGGCTGCTATTTCTAGAACATCAGACGACCACATAGAGGCATCCTCATTGAACTATGATTAGGTGAGAGGTGAAACGCACGATGGTTGCATGTGGTTGGTGTTTAGCCCTAGGTCAACCTTGATCCAACACAGGAATGATCAAAAGCTCTCCACTCAAGCCATCCTGCCTCATTATATATTTACAGTGGATTGATTGATTGCATTGTTCAATGATAATCCCTCCTCGTTTTTGCAGGGACATTTCTTTGCTATTTCTAGCAGGACAAGCTACCGCGTACATACAAGGGTCCCTTGTTTGGTTCCCCTGTTGCTTATTTAGTAGTAGTAGTAGTAGTAGTAGTAGTAGTGGTGATTTAAAATTCGTGGGTTGCACCGATAGGAGTTGTGGTGGTGATGATGCGATTGTGAAAGTACCGTTTGTAGTGATGATGATGATGATGATGACGATGATGATGGTGGTTGTGGTGGTGGTGGTGTACCTGGTGGTGGTGGCGGTGGCTGTGTAGTTAGAATGCTTGATGCACGAACGCCGTGTTCTAATAGTGGAGGCGGCGACGCCGATGACGATGGCGTTGTTGTTATTGTTGTTGTTGTTGTTGTTGTTGTTGGTGGTGGTGGTGGTGGTGGTGGTGGCAAGCAAACAGAAAGTCCGACAAAGATTGCTTACATGGAGAGAAAGATAAGGCATAAGATTGATAGAGTGGGAGTAGGTAGAGAGAGAGAGAGAGAGAGAGAGAGAGAGAGAGAAGGGGAGACAGAGAGAGAAGCAAATAAGAAGGTAGAGTGGCGAAAGACGGGAAACCCAAAAGAGAGAAAATAAGAGAGAGAGACAGACAGAAAGTGAGTGAGAGAGAGAGAGAGAGAGAGAAGGAAGAGAGACGAGAGAAAGACAAGAGAGCGGACAAAGGGGTTGGTAGAAGTGAAAGGAGTTGAGACGAGAAAGGAAGAAGGGATAAGAGTTGGATGTCGGGGGAAAGTGCAAGGAGAATGAGACGATATACACACGTACATACGGATGTATATATATGTATATGTAGATATGAATGTGTGTGTGTGTGGGTGTGTGTGTACAAAAATTGAGTTATGATAAAGCAAATATCCTCATCCCGAAAGTTTTTCAAGCGGTT
>NC_142948.1:33525350-33527850 GCF_046866305.1 Octopus bimaculoides | reverse complement strand
ATATATGCATATATATATATATGCATATGCAAACGTACATATATACGTATATACCTACCTACCTACATACATACATACATACATACATACATGCATGCATACATCTCAACCAGGATTAACCATCAATCACACTACGACAGAGATTCGCTGTCCATTTATTTATCTGGAAATTATATTAATCCATCTTCGTGATGTGATACTGAGATAAAAACAAAGTGAAAAATATGTATTTCAGATAATTCTTGAATTATCCACAGTGGGTTTATATTAACGCTTCTGTGCAAAAGCAAAATATATATTTAAATGAAACCCTTAAAAGGACGAAGTTTATACCAACATATACCCATAAGCAGTTAAAGTCATAAGTTTTTATTTGAAATTAAAATCGTAGAACCGCCATCTGCAAGAAAAACTAATAGTTAAGTTAGTGTTAGAATATCTAATAAAGTGTATATCAAAAGCTACTAAAAAATATTTCTGGGCTGAGATAAAACTAATTTTAATCTCAAAATTTGGTACAAGGACAGCAATTTCAGGAGGAAATATGATATTGAGCCAAGTGTTTGACTGGTACTTAATTTATCGACTCCGAAAGGATGAAAGGCAAAGCCGACCTCGGAGGAATTTGAACTCAGAACGTAACGAGAGACGAAATACTGCTAGGCATTTCGCCCGGCGTGCTAACGATTCCCCCAAGTCGTCGCCTCACGTATTATTATACATAATAATCCTTTCTACTAAAGGCACAAGGCCTGAAATTTGGTGGGAGGGGACTAGTCGATTACATCGACCCCAGTGTTTCACTGGTACTTAATTTCTCGATCCCGAGAGGAGGAAAGACAAGGCCTACCTCGGCGGAATTTGAACTCAGAACGTGACAACGGATGAAATGCCGTTAAGCATTCTGCACCGGCGTGCTAACGCTTCTGCCCGCTTGTCACCTTAGGTAAAGCTAATATTAGTAATTCACTAAATATCACTGCAATTCAGTGATTCCCAAAGTGGGCAGCATTGCCCCCTGGTGGCAGTGGAAAGTTCTAAGGTGGCCTTGGAGAAAAGTAGAGCGATAATAGGGGAGTGATTCCTGTAAAAATTGGGGCGAAAATAGAGGAGTGATGCATGTAAAAACTACAAAATAATGGGTTCACTAGGTTAAGTTTTATTTGTGAAATACAGTTGCTTTGAATTTGCTTCAGAAAGAGGTCTATGTTTGTGATGGTTAGTTGGGGGGGGGGGGGTACTACGAATGTGGGGTGGGTGTCAAGGGAACAGCAGCTCGAAAAATTTTCGGAACCACTGCTGTAATTTGTTTGCTAGCACGGGAGAGAACTCCGGATGTCTTCCGCTATCATTCTGACCTTATCGGCGAAGCATAAGCATTACCGGAAGAGAAGTTGTGACGATGTAATCATTAAATTAATATACAAGAATGTGCGCTGATTAGCGCAGAAAACTAGAAGTGATTAAAGAATAAAACACTCAACTTAAATAAATAAATCAACGATGAATAATTTGTCATCCACAACCCCTCCTTCAACGCCAAGGATTCCACGTCTTTAGAGATAAGTGAACACTCCACTGAGTCTATGATGCAGTCCATTCTCTATAAGAAACTATTTCTTCGCATGTTCTGAAACAATTAAGGTTTTAAAGGTTTTTTGTCTCTGTAGGGGTTATCAAACTAATTAAGAAATTTATATCAGCAGATAATTTCTTGTGCTTTATAATGGATATGAACTGACATTGAAAGAGAGAGAGAGTGTGTGTGTGTGTGTGCGTGTGTGTGTACATGTGTGTGACGGTGGTGAAACTGCATGATCTCCAATTAAATCTAAATTGTGATCATTCAGCTGTTGGCCCCTAACTGCTCTCCTTATGGGGGCTTTAAAGTCCTTGTTTTGGTTTACAGCAACGATAGAAATATCTTTCGTATATTATTCAAATTTAACAGCAAATTTGCTTTCGTAAACCCGATCTCACCATCTACCAACGCTTACACAACCGTCACCATGACAGGCATTTTACGCTACCGCAACCAACGTCCCCCAAACTATCGCCCTCCATCATTAACATCAACATCATAGCAATGACCACCACTACCACCACCACCACCACCACCACCACCACAGCCACCACCGCCACCACCACCGCCGCCACCACCACCACCACCACAGCCACCACCACTACTACAACCACTACCACCACCACCACCACCACCACCACAGCCACCACCGCCACCACCACCGCCGCCACCACCACCACCACCACAGCCACCACCACTACTACAACCACTACCACCACCACCACCACCACCACAGCCACCACCGCCACCACTACCGCCGCCACCGCCGCCGCCACCACCGACGCCATCACCACCGCCACCACCACCGCCGCCGCCGCCGCCGCCACCACCATATACTTTGTCAATCTCACTATCGATACCCCTAACACCCACTCCCCATGCTCCTCCCATTCGCATCATAACGAATTCGCGATTCTT
>NC_142948.1:33507850-33515350 GCF_046866305.1 Octopus bimaculoides | reverse complement strand
CCCGAAAGGATGAAAGGCAAAGTCGACCTCTGCAGAATTTGAACTTAGAATGTAAAGGCAGACGAAATACCGCTAAACATTTCGCCCGGCATGCTAACGTTTCTGCCAGCTCACCGCCTTTAACTGTCACAATATAGAAACATTTCTCATAGCACCAGCACGCAATTTACAGATGCCTACATTTTAAATATTTTCCGTGAATTTTTCACGAGTCCAGCTAGTTATTATTATTATTATTATTATTATTATTATTATTATTATTATTATTATTGTTCAGTAGTTTTATTTTTATAACGTGCTTTCACTTCACTACCGAGCGCAGCTCTGTGCGCCTTGGGTATGTGCTGTGGTTTGCTGTGGTGCTCTTATGTTTACTGTATTGAAAGTGTTTTGCGTAGAATGTGTGCAGTACCCAGTAGTGCAATTTTCTGTATGTTATATATATATTTGTAAGTCCTGGTGTTTTTGTTATGTATTTGTCTGAATATTTTTTTATTATACCTAAGGCACCTACTATGATAGGAATTGTTTCTGTTTTTAGATTCCACATTCGAGTTATCTCTATTTCCAGGTCTTTGTATTTTGAAAGTTTTTCCATTTCTTTTAGAGAAACGTTGTCATCTGCTGGTATTGATACATCAATTAGAAAGCATTTTTTTTCTTCATAATCTTTGACAACTATATCTGGTCTATCTGCCTTAATTTCTCTATCTGTGTGTATTGGCATATCCCAGAGTATGGTTGCTTTCTCGTTTTCTGTGACCTTTTCTGGCGTGTGTTTATACCATCTTTTTTCTGTTGTTATTATTATTATTATTATTATTATTATTATTATTATTATTATTATTATTATTGATATCACCACCATCATCATCCTCATCCGCATCATCATCGTCATCATCATCGTCATCATCATCATCATCATCACCATCATCGTATCTTGCGGTCTGCAATCTCAGAAAATTTTATATTATTACCACTTTCTAACAAAATAAAGTTATTCCTTTTCAGATTATTTTACAAAGGAACCCTTATTGGAAAACCCCTAAAATACATCCTTGACACGGTGGGGAATGCTTTGGGGGGATATGTCTTTTCTTAGATGTATCTACCTGTATCTTAAAAACAAGATAGCAAACATGGCTTCTACAACAACAACAACGTCAAACAAAAAAAAATGCCCCAGGAGCAGCAACGAAAAAGAAACATTTTATAAACAGAATAAAGAGAGAGAGAGAGAGAGAGAGAGAGAGAGAGAGAGAGAGAGAGAGAGAGAGAGAGAGAGAGAGAGAGAGAGAGAGAAAACATTGTCAAATGCACAAATACACACAAATCAATAAACTCGGAAAAAACGATTATTCCGTGAACATAAAAAACACTAACATAGAAAATGTTAGCGATGCTCTTGGTAACAAAAAGGAAAATAACTTTACGCACAGTCCTGGTGAATATATAAACAAAATGTTCTTGAGAACGTCTGTTGTGTTTGTGTTTCGAGAGCAGCTGAAAGGAATAGAGTGAATTGTATGTGCTGTTATGTCAGTTGGTTACTGTGTCACTTGTTCAGTGAAGTGAACGTGTTGTTATGTCAGTTGTTCAGTGAAGTCAGAATGTTTTGTTGTGTCTATTGTTTAACCGTACCAGTTGTTGAGTATAGTGAATAAGTTTGTCATATCTGTTCGTTATTCTGTCACTTGTCCGGTAAAATGAACGTGTTATCATGTCTGTTGGTTACTATGTCAATTTCTCAGTGAAGTCAGAACGTGTTGTTATGTCTGTTGCTTGCAGTGTCAATTGTTGAGGGAAACAAATATGTTGCTATGTCCGTTATTTACTTTATCAATTGTTTATTGAAGTAAACGTGTTGTTATGTCAATTGGTTATCGTCTCATTTGTTCAGTACAGTAAACATATTATATCAGTTGATTACTGTTACACTTGTTCAGTGAAGTAAACGTGTTGTTGAGTTGTGAACGTGTAGTTAAGTCAATTATTTATGTAGTCAATTGCCTAGTAGAGTGATTATGTTATGTCACTTGGTTACGGTGATCTAGTTCAGTAAAATGAATGTGTTATTATGTCAGTTGGTTAATGTGTCACTTGTACGTTGAATGAACGCATTGTTAGTCACCTGGTTACTGTTACTGTTGTTCACTGATACGTTGTTGAGCCCGGCTCCTGCGAAGTGAACGTGATACTATGTCATTTATTTATCTGTTCTTGAGTGAAGTGAACGTGTTGTTATGTCATTTAGTTTCTATAACAAATAGCCCAGTGACTGCAGAGTGTTGTCGTAGCAGTCGTTCAGTGAAGTCAGGGTGTTGTAATGCCAAGTGTTTATTGTGTAAGTGGTTCAATGTATTTAATGTCTTGTTATGTCAATTATTTTTATCAGTTGTTCAATGATATCAGAACGGCTTGCTATGTCAGTCGATTACTGTGTGAATTGTTCCAAACAGTCAATATGCTATTATGTCAGTTGTTTACTGTGTTTAATTTTCAATAAATTCAATGTCTTGTTATGTCAGTTGGTTTCTGTGTCAATGGTTCAGTGACGTCAGTGTGTTGTAATGTCAGTTATCTGTTCTGTCAATCGTTTAGTGGCGTGAATGTTAATGTCTAAATGAGTTTTATAAATATCTTATAGGCGCAGGCGTGGCTGTGTGATAAGAAGATTGCTTCCCAACTACATGGTTCCGGGTTCAGTCCCACTGCGTGGCACCTTGGGCAGATGACTTCTACTATAGTCACAGACCGACCAAAGCCTTGGCTGCTTGTTTCTCTGGAGACTGTCAGAATGTTGTAGACGCCTCTGATGAGAACCTAATAAGGTACGAAAATCGATTAAGGTTGTTCATCATTTTTTCAGTCTGCGGAGAAAACGCTAAAATTTGCCCTGTTTATAATTATATCATCTGTTACACACACACACACACACACACACACACATGTATATATATATATATATATATATATATGTATATATATATATATATATATATATATATATATATATATATATATATATATATATATATATATATATATATATGTATATATATGTATATATATATATACATATATATATATACATACATATATATATATATATATATATATATATATATATATATATATGTATATATATATATATATATATATATATATATATATATATATATATATATATATATATATATATATATATATATATATATATATGCATATATATATATATATATATGCATATATATATGTATGTATAAGTAAATTTGTGTATGTATGTATGTATGTATGTATGTGTGACGGAAGAGTACAAAGTTGAGACACCGTCTCGTTCCTCTCTGATGTCTTTTATCGCCGACCATTTATTCTTTGAATTATGAGATTGTCCTGCTCAGTTTTCATTGTTTCAAATAGAATATGAATTACAGAACTGTGTTCTCTGTCCAAGAATCCAAGTCCAGCCACCCTTTGATCTCGCCGTGTTGGTAAGTATACCTTCCTCTTCCATTGATAATAGGTATGAAGATAAAAGTTCAGTTTTGGCTGCAATATTTTCTCATATCCCACATTTCTCTTGCAGACATGTCTACTCTCGACATACGTTTATTGATCTCACCAACACACACATACACGCATAAATATATGCGTACATACATACATACATACATACATACATACATACATATAAGAGAATATATATATATATATATATATATATAATATATATATATATATATATATATATATATATATATATAGCTATCTATTTGACTATCTATCTGAGTGTGTGTGTGCGTGTGCGCGTGCCTGTGTGTGTAAATAAAGGAAAAAATATATGCACTCTACATATGCTATGGAATTCTTAATGCATACCTAATCGCAAGAGCGTTTTCACCGTATGATGACATCAAGTGGCCAATAACTGTGGACGAGCTTTGCATAGCATTGTATGATGTTTTTCACCTAAATTTTATTCAACTATATATGAATGTTTTTGTATGTATGCATGTAAATGTGTGTTTATGCATGCCTGTATGCATGTGTGTGTGTATGTTTGTTTGTGTATGTATACATGTGTTTGTATATATGCATGCATGCATGTATGATTGTATACATACTATCTTTGAGTTGTTGATATCATTAATATAGTTAATAATGGAAGCCACTCTACCAACGTAGCGTACGACATAAAACCTGTTATACACAGTAATATGCCCAAGACAATAGCTCGAAGCACTGCACTGTGAATAGTTAACTTCTATTAAAGTGGCAGAAGATGCAACAACTTTAATTATGTTGCTTAAAATATCATATAACATTCCCCGAGCTTCCAATTACTTCGATATCACGTCGCTTGACGAAAGCTTTAGCAAATTGCGGATATACCAAATGTATGTTTGATTTGTGGAGCAGCTTCTTCGGTATCCAGGCGTCTTGCTGTGCACACGGTTATTCGACAGCTTCTCCCACAGCACGGACGGACATCGTGCTGCGTGTCAATTAGGAATTCATTTGCCTTTTCTGGCTTAATCAGTTTGTCTTTGATAAACTGTTCCATGACTTTGCTAACAAGTAAAGAGTATCTGCAATACTTTATCCCTTACGGCCATGCAACATTATGCCTTCTTTCAAGTTCTGACGGAACTATAACTTTCAAGAATGCTTTCATAATTATCTAAAGTGGTCTTGCATGGTTTAAAAAAAAATTGTCGGGAAACCATCAGGATTTGTAGCTGAGTTCAGTGTCACTCTATCTAATCTACATATTTCATTTAGTTCGATGTAATTGATGGTTACCATTTCCCTATGCTGAATGTTTTATGTGTATCAATGGATGGTCAAATGGTCAAAATAATGTTGGACATTCAATTATCCTGTGATGGGTCTATGATGTGTAATTCATTAAGCATTGATCTTGTTTCCTTTAGTTTAAGTTCCGGAGACTTTCTTTTCTCAAATCTGAAGAAAAAATTAGGATCAGCTTTTAGATGGATTAAGACAGGTGAACAGATAAACAAATAAAGGGCAGCGAGCTGGCAGAATCGTTAGCACGCCGGACGAAATACTTTGCGATATTTCTTCCGTCCTTACGTCCTGAGTTCCAATTCCGCCCAGGTCGACTTTGCCTTTAATCCTTTCGGGGTCGATAAGATAGTTACCAGTTGAGCACTACTTCTACATTCCTCTGTTAAGGTATGTCGGGCCAGTGTGACAGAGTAGGCTCATCGAATCAATATGAACTCAAGCTCAAATTCATGGCCTACACATCGGACCGTGGTTGGTGGAGAAGACCTGTTGAAATCCTGTTCTGCAGCGGAGCGAAAATAGGAAGACCAATCCAATCCAAAGATAGATAGGCACAGGCTTGAGACATATATTTAGAAGGATCACAAAATATAGATTATAAAATAAAGAAAAATTTATGTAATCTCCTATATTGACAGCTGTTTCAAGATAGTCATAACTTAAGTAATAACCACATACATAATTAATATATGACTCATGTCATAGATGTGCAACCAGGGAAAAGTTCAGATCAAAGTTCTCCCTTTTCAAGGTAAGAGTGGCAAATACCTTAAAAACAAAGAATAAAGAGAAAAAATCTTGATCATTTGAAGAAAATTCGTTTCAAATTTCGCAGGTGAGGGTCAGATTTTATGTTTTCGATGGCCATGGATTCTTTTTATGTTTCCTCATTTTTGTTGGAGCATATTATGTCATTCTCAGTTTCTATGAGAAGCATTATTTTTGTTTGTGTGTTACTGTGTGTGTGTGAGTGGATGTAGTGTCTGTGTGTAAGTGCTTGTGTTTATGCGTATGTGCTTGTGTTTGTGTGTGTGAGAGAGTATGTGTTTGTGACAGTGAATGTATACGTACATGTGTGTGTATATGTATGTATGTGTATGTGTATGTGGGTAAGTGTGTATGTGTGTGTGTGTGTGTGTTTGTGACTGTGTCTAGTTGTATATGTGTGCGCGTGTGTGTGAGTATGCGTGATTGTGTGTGTGTGCTTGGATGTCTTTGTGTATGTGTGCGTGTGTGGGTGTATGTATGTCTGTAGGTGTTTGAAGGTGTGTGTATGCGTGCGTGTGTTGGTGTGTGGGTGTCTGGGTGTATAAGTGTGTGCGTGTGCGCGAGTGTATGTATTTAGATATGTGTGTGTGTGTGTGTGTGCGTGCGTGCGTGCGTGTGTGTGAGCGTGTTCTCTGCCTGTAGTTTGTTAATTTCTTCCATGTGAGACCTTTGTTGTTCGAATCACAAAATATTCTATGAGTGTTGGCTTTCCTCTCACAAGCATGTTTCGCTGCATCTATCTCGCATTATCGACGTAAACTGCTTTAGCTTCATCAACTCAGCGAATTGCATAGAAACAGTTCTTGTGTCAGTTCGTCTTCTAGATTTCTCTTAATTGATTTCCTGTAAAATTTTATGGAAATTCAGCTTCAATAGGGTTTGTGTGCTTCTTAGAGATAAGTTGATTCTTCTTTTGGTGTACATACTCTCCGTTCAACGATGTTATACTCAATACTCAAAGAAAACTGCATGACTCCTCTTAACGTAAGGATTAAGCCCTGTCTTAATTGTAAGGCAGAAATCTAAGAACGGCATGGCTGAATGGTAAGAGGTTTGCCTTTCAACCACATGGTTTGCGTTCAGTCCTACTGCGTGGCAGCTTGGACAAGTGTCATCTACTTTAGCTACAGGCCGACCAATGTCTTGTGAGTGGAATTAGTAAAGGGAAACTGAAAGAAGCCCGTCGTATATATATATATATATATATATATATATATATTATACCAAATTAAAATGGGTGGCTTATTAGCAATTAAAACCTAACGGCAAAATTAATAGAGGTTACAAAGATAACGGAGGGTGGGCATCACCAAAATTAAAGGAGGTCACTTTTGTGACCTCTTTAATTTTGCCTTTAGGTTCTAATTGCTAATAAGGCACCCTTTTTATTAGTTGTTTACACTTACACCGTATTAAAATAAATTTGTTTGAAATTTTAAGGTGTTTCCATTGTTTTGTCCAACCCCTGTGCATATATATATATATATAAGTTATAATTAAAATTCAAGTTTTCTTCCTGCCTGTCGACCTCTGAATATATACCACAGTTATTCTGCTCCACCAATGTATTTTGGGAACCGACTACTACCAACACACCAATACTATATATACATACATACATACATACATACATACATACATACATACATATATATATATATATATATATATATATATATATATATATATATATATATATATATACTATCAAATGTAAAATTAATAAAGAACCCATAATATTAGCCACTAGATGATACCACTGAGTGTTTAACTCCACATAAAAACACAAATCACATTTAAAGACTCCCATAGGATCTTTTTGTTTTTTGCCTAGCTGTCCTCCAGCGTAGCCTTATAAACCGGCATAGCATGAATTATGTGTTGCCGGTAAATATATTTCGACGAGATTGCCGTGAAGTC
>NC_142948.1:33490350-33497850 GCF_046866305.1 Octopus bimaculoides | reverse complement strand
ACACCAAGAGAATAACAATAATCAAAGATAACAAGTAACGATAAAATGTCTTGGGGGTTAATTTGGACTTGGAAATCAAGAAGAAAACAATTTTTTGAGTCTGTTTTTGTTTTTCATGTTCTTTCAAATGTTCAGCTGGAAAGGTAAAAAAAGAAACGATTCCTTTCATTTTTCAGGACTTTGTTCGTAGTAGTGATCTGTACAAAAACCTTTGCGTGTGTTCCTTCGTTACACATATTCACGTATGTCCAATGTTGTCTGTACACCCCATATATAAAGATATGGTTTACAGATAACACTACACGAATCAGTAATGATAAAAAATACAAACTCTGGAAGTTTACTGAACTTCCGTGACTATGATGCTTGTAATTAATGTGTATGAAGTTAATAATTCTCTACCATGTATATATATATATATATATTAGGATCGACTCTAAATAAGAAGGGAAGATAATCTTTAAAATATTCTCTAACACTGACATGCCACTGACGAAATGATAATTTGCTTATCTAGAGACAAGAAGACAGTTATGTGTTTCTGCTTCTATAAACGTCATCAGCACCGATATATATGTGCGCGTGTGTCGGGATTCAACACGGTTTCCGCTTACCAAATTTCATCCGCATGGTATTGACCGACCCAAGGCTATGATAGAAAATACTTACCCAAAGCGTCGCACAGTGGAAACGGGACCTGGAGCTTCGTGGTTGCGAAGAGCAAACTTCTGAAGCACACAGTTATACGAGCTCCGAGCCCATAGATATGTTATGAAAATGGAATCGTTAAATAACTTTATACTGGATTCTTGAATCGTTTTGTTTTGTAGGAGAGATGACGGGTAAATCTATTTGGCACCATGTAGAGATGGCAAAGTCGCTATCTGTTGTTGCTGTTGTTGTAGCCTTCATTGTTGATGTTGTTGTTATTGCTGCTTTTATTGTCGATGTTGTTATTGTTGCCTCCGTTGTTGGTGGTGTTGTTGTTGTTGTTGTTGTCGTTGTTGCTATTGCTGTTGGTGCTTGGCAGAATCTACCAGAATCTGCCAGACTGTAGCAGAACATACAATATATGTCCCGCATAAGAAGTAAGCAAATCATTAATCATCCAGCATATTGATTAGCAGTGAATAAAAGAGTACACGTGTGTGTTTGTGTTGTGTGTGTGTGTGTGTGTGTGTGTGTGTGTGTGTGTGTGTGTGTGTGTGTGTATGTGTTTGTTCCCCACCATCGCTTGACAACCGATGTTGATGAGTTTACGTTCCTGCAACTTAGCGGTTCGGCAAAATCAAAAGATACCGATAGAATAAGTACTAGGCTTACAAAGAATAAGTTCTGGGGTCGGTTTATTCGACTAAAACCCTTTAAGGCGGTGCCCCAGCATGGCCACAGTCAAACGACTGAAACAAGTAAAAGAATAAAAGAATAAAAGAATAAAAGAATAAAAGAATAAAAGAATATATATATATATATAAGATATCCGTGTCACCAGGATATCAGATGCTAAGCCGAATATTTTGGGCTGTTTGTGTACAGTTAGTTGTTGTCGAGATGTTTTGCTTATAAGCACTGAATCGGTGAAAGTTCAATTCCAACTGTCAGCTAGTTTGAGTTAGTGGGCCGCATTGTAAATGGCAGCGTAACCTCCCTCTCCTTCCTTCCTGCTCTCTCCCACTCACCACCCCGTAACCCGGAATATTGATGGGAATAGAAAGTGAATGGATAGGGAGATAACAGGGTGGCGGGTGGCGGGTGGTGATGTGGCGGGTGGTGGTGGTGGTGGTGGTGGGGGTTGTTAGAGAAAAAGGGGTAGATGTTCCACGGTTTAGGCTTGCATGTTATCGGGGTGAGCAGAAACAACGCAGCAACGAATCGATTCATGTCACGTGACTGATGTGGATCGCAACCCTTTACGCACGCGCGTGCACACACGCACACACACACACACACACACACACACACATACGAGCACACGCGTACACACATACACCAGCATACACATACACACATACACGCTCACACACGCACACATACTCGCACGAGCATCGTGCACACACGCACACATGCGTACACATGCGTACACACACACACGTACACGCACACAAACTTTGTCTGCGGATTGGTCGGTAACTAAGGCTGCCTTAACGTATAGGGGTTAATTATGTAATCGATAGAGGGAGGTAGGAATAGGATGTGTGATCGAAGGAGGAGGAGGACGAAGAGGAGGAGGAGGAGGAGGACGACGACGACGAGGAGTAGGAAGAAGAAGAAGAAGAAGAAGAAGAAGAAGAAGAAGAAGAAGAAGAAGAAGAAGAAGAAAAAGAAGAAGAAGAAGAAGAAGAAGAAGAAGAAGAAAACAGAGGAAGGAGACAAGACGTAAGAAAACATTAGCGTAACAATACGAAGGGAGAAGAAAAAAAAAACGAAGAAAGATAGAAAGAAAGGAGAAATGAAGACAAAAGGAAGAAAAGAAATAAGGAAATAACTATATCGAGTGGATATGTTAAATAGAAAATGAAAGTGAAAGTGAAAGAGTGAGAGAGAGAGAGATAGACAGAGAGATAGACAGAGAGATAGACAAACAGAGACGGAAAGAATCTGTATAACAGCGGGAGGAGAGGCGATGTTGAATCGGTGTAGCATATAAGGAATTCTGGGGACGTAGAAATGGTTTTCTTTTAATTGACGGGAAATTAGGTCTTTGATACAAGAAAAGTAATTTGGCTTGTTATGTCTTGAAACTTGTTGCATAATGTCGTGTTCTCTGTTGCTTGCTAATTGTTACATAACATGGCAGCTGCTGTGCGATTTTTTTTCTTCTAGCGACTCGTAACGTAATGTGGCATGTGTTGTGTCTCTAGATACATGTTACATAATCTAAGATGGGCTGGGGTTTAAATATTTATTACGTAATCCACTGTGTGTTGTGTTTAAATAGGCGTCAGATAATGCGCTATGTGCCGTGTGTATTCTTATATTTGTTACATAATATGGCAGCCGTTGCGCATTTCTAGAGACTCTTTATATAATGTGCCATGTCTTGTGTCTTTACGTCCACGTTACGTAATCTATGTGCCATGTTCTGATATTTATAACGTAATCTACAGTGTGTGTTGGGTTTAGGATACACGTTACGAAATGCGCGGTGTGTCGCGTGTATCATACTATTTGTTACATAATATGGCATCTGTCGTGTTTGGATCTATGCCACATAACCTAAGATGTGCTGTGTTTGGATATTTATTACGTAACCAGATGTGTGGTGTTTAGAAACGTGTTACATAATGCGTTATGTCGTATTTTCATATTTGTTACTTGATATAACATCTGCTCTCTTTAGATCTATGTTACATAATCTGAGATGTGTCGTGTTCAGATATTTATTATGTAATCTTCTGTGTGTTCCGTCTAAATACACGTTACATTATGCGCTGTGTGTTGTGTGTCTCGCTATTTGTTACATAATATGACATCTGTTGTGTTTAGATCTATGTTACACAATTTAAGACATGGTGTATACTTGGTGCATAAACTGGTATGTAATGTGTTTAGGTACGTGTTATACGAGCCATGGGTTGCATTTTTTTAGCTAAGTGTTACATAATACGGTATCTGCTGTCTTTAGGTACTTGGTACGTTAAGTGGTATGTGGTGTGCTTCGGTACACATTACAAAATTCGTCAAATGTTGCGTGACTTGATACTTCTTACATAATAATCCTTTCTAATTTTGGCACATAACCAACGATCTAGGGTGAGGGGTTTAGTCGAATATATCAACCATCACTGCTCAACTGTTTCTTATTTCATCGACCCCTAAAGATATTTATTGCGCAATCCAGTTCGTGTTATATTTAAATACATGTAACTATAATGTGTCTTGCGTTGTGTCTAGATATTTGTTACATAATATAGCCTCCTTTGTGTTTAGACATTTGCTACGCAATCTAGTGTAATGTCTGTTGTGGTAATTGTTACATAATGCGTCATTCGCTGCGCCTTTACTGGTTCTCAAACCATTTTAATATCTGGACTAGATACAAAACCTGGATTTTTTTTAGGGGCCGCACCAAAAACAAGTAAAACACAAGTCAATAAAAGTAAAATTTATTATATATCTATAAAGAGAAGGCCGCCCAGGGCCGCTTGGAGGATGCATGAAGCCCTGTTCGCCGCGGTTGAAAACTGCTGCTTTAAATAGACGTTATATAATATCACATTCATTGAGTGTCTTGTTACATAACGCAATAAGCGTTGTGATGTTACTAGCTGCATATTGTAATGTATGTTGCGTGTTGTGTGTTGCGTGTTGTGTGTTTTCAGATACAGTTTATGAAGTATCATGCGTTGTGAGTCTTGTTGATCGTTAAATGATGTTTTGTGTGGTGGGTTTGTCTTTGATACGAGTTACGCGTGTCATGTTTTGTTCTGTGACTCGACTGCTCTTACGTAACACTCACATTGGCTGTATTCTGTCATTGCGTGTTTCAGGTCGTGGCGAGGGTTGGGAGGGGGCAAGTTGTCTGGGTTCGCTGAGTTGTTGGGAAAAGAGCGAAATCGAGAATCGGTAAAAGTGAAAAAGGAGGAAGGGAAAAGAAGAGGAAGTAAAGGGAGGACCGGGGAATGATGGGAAGAGTAGGATCAGAGAGAACGGGGAAACAGGGAGAAATAAGGGGAGAGATTTTAATGAGAATTCCAGAGAAAGTATGTCCGAATTATGGTAGGAATGTATGTAGATATAAAGATATGTATATAGATACGTGTGTATGCGTGTGTGCTTCGATGTGTATGTATGTATATGCTTAAATATGTGTGGGGATCTATGTATGTTTAGATATGTTTGTTGGTGTGTGTGCATGTGTCTACATAGCTGTGTGTGTCTATATGCATATGTGTCAATGTGTGTAAATTTGTTGGTGTGTATGTACGTATGTGTAGACGTGTGTATGAGCGTATATCTATATGTGTGTGTGTCCGTGTGTGTGTGCGTATTGATGTGTGTATTGGTGTGTGCGTACGTTCATGCGTGTATATACATGTGTCTGTGTAGATATCTGTATAGGCGTGTGTCTGAGTGTTTGTGTGTGTGTATGTATGTGTGTGCTTGTGTATGTGTGCTTGTATGTGTGCTTGTGTGTATGTGTGTGTGTGTGTGTGTGTGCACGCGCGCACGTGTGTACGTTCGTGTGTGTGCATGTTTGTGTATCTGTGTGTGTGTGTGTGTGTCTTTGAGTGTATGTAGAAGCATGTCTGTGGCGAAATGACATGAGGTGGAGATCTTGAAGAATTAGAGATGATGATGATGATGAGGGGGGGGGGAAGGAGCTGACGATGATGATGATGGACGACGACGATGATGATGATGGTGATGGTGATATGTCATCAGAAAGATGGCTGAGGTGAAGAGGCGAGGATTAACATGGCGTGCTAAAACGATCGCGCATGCGTGTGAGTATATTCGTATACGTGTGTGTGTGTGTGTGTGTGTGTGTGTATGTATGTGTGTGTGTGTGTGTGTGTGCGTGTGCATGCGTGTGTATGTATATGTGTGTGTGTGTATGTGAGGAGATTCGAAATATGTGTAGGAGTGTGAGAGAGAATGGTTTACAAGAGTAGTGGTGGTGGTGGTGGTGGTGGTGGTGGTGATGGTGGGGGTGCTGGCGGGGGAGAAGTGTAAGGTGGAAGATATTAATTTGTTGCAGTTGTGGGGAGGAGGGGTATCTCGGTGCAAGTAGTGGGAGCGGTGATGGCGGAGGTGGTGGTGGTTGTGATAATCGTAACGGTAGTAGTAGTAGTAGTAGTAGTAGTAGTTAGTGGTGGTAGTAGTAGTTGTTGTTGCTACTGTTGTGATAGTGGTGATGGTGGTTGTAGTGCTGGTAGTAGTAGTGGTAGTAGTAATTGCTGTTTTGGTGGTAGTGGTGGTGGTAGAGGTGATGCTGGTTGAGTTGGTAGTAGTAGTAGTAGTAGTAGTAGCAGCAGCAGCAGTAGTAGTAGTAGTAGAAAGGGCGAATGACGATGTGGAGATGGTGGTGGTGGTGGTGGTGACATTTAATAGTGTTGCAGCGATAGTGGTGATAGTAAGAGGAGTAATGGTTGAGGTGGTGGTGGTGGTGGTGGTGGAGGTGGTGGTGGTGGTGGTGGTGGAGGTGGTGGTAGGGGTTGCTGCTACGGTAGAACAGTTATACTAGAGATGGTATTTGATGTTGTTGTTGTTATTATTATTGTTATTGGTGGTGGTGGTGGTGGTGTTTCTTGTTGTTGTGGTGGGAGTATTAGCGGGAGTGAAGGTGGTGGTTGTGGTGGTATTGGTGGAGGAGGTAGAGGTGTTGAAGTTCGGGGTGGCAGTAGTGGCGGGTGGCGGGTGGCGGGTGGCGGTGCTAGTGAAGGCGGCGGCGGTGATAACGGCGGGGACAGTTATGATGGTGGAAGTGGTGGCGGTGTTTAGTAGCAGTGAGTTCATGATGATGATAATGATGATGATGATGATGATCGTGGTGGTGTTGGTGGTGGTAGAAGGAAAAGGAAGGGGGTGTTGACAAAGGGGTTAGCAGGTTGGAAGAGGTGAAATCGAAAAAGTGTGTTAAGGAGAATACGAAAATGAAAGCAGAATTGATGATAAAAAAAAATATACATAAATATATAAAATATACATAAAAATGTTCTTAAAAAAAGTATATAAATATAAAAAGTAACAAAATCCAAAAAAATTTTCTCTAAACTGCAACACTGGCAAAAATGTAAACAGAGGTGCCGGGATCGATCTATGAGTGGGTGTAACAAGTGATAAGTGATAATTCAAAGAAAGGATCGAACCAGCTTTTTAATAAATAAACATGAAAGAGTTTTGGAATGAGGACAAAGAGGAATTTTAAAGAGCTGTGTGGAGCAGTGGGAAATTAGATTAAGGCTTCTCCAGCGATCTTGTCACCGAGCCGAGTTCCATTCCCGTTTACATACGAAATGATTTATTTACTTTAGGCGTGGGTGTGTGGTAAGAAACTTGCTTCCCAACCACAAGGGTTCCGGGTTCAGTTCCACTGCGTGGCACCTTGGACAAATATCTTCTACTGTGGCCTCGGATCAACCAAAGTCTTGTGAGTGGAGACTGACATGGGCAATGCAACAATAATTACAACGGCCAACGATGGAGTCTCTACACGGTCACTCGATCTGCTAGAAATAGCAACCAGTTTCCCCTCTGTTCTCATCTTACCGTTTTGATTAAAGGCACAATGGAACTATAAGCTATACCAGTCATCGAACTGGACAGCACTGCATAATACCAAAGATCCTTACTCACGCATTATTTTCGCTTTTCCGTTTAAAGTAGGCTGAGCACCTCTATTAAAGGTGAATTATCCAACCCATAAAGCAGAACGGAAAACAATTGCTCTCATAAGACTCGTCTTTCCTTCACTTTGGAATCCGTCGAAGAAGGTAACTTGTAAGACTCGGCATTGTCATAAATAACTGCATTCACTCCAGTTTCTGTTTTAAAGTT
>NC_142948.1:33460350-33480350 GCF_046866305.1 Octopus bimaculoides | reverse complement strand
ATTTTCTGTCATGTGGTCTCAATGATTCATAGTTTGATAAAAAAAAAAAGAATATTTTTTTAAAGTCCGTATTGCCATCATCCAGAGCCGTCTTCGCAACATTATTGGCCCCCGGGCATATCTCTGCGTTGGGGTCTATAGTATTTATTCATTGACAGCCACAGCATAACTGACAAACTGACTGGCACTCCGTCATTTACGACGACGAGGGTTCAACGGAACAGCCTGTTCTTTAGATTAACGTGCATGTGGCTGAGCACTCCACAGACACGTGCACCCTTAATATAGTTCTCAAATATCCGTCAAATGTAAATAATGTAAATAATGTACATAATTCCTCATCTCTTAAATATTGAGCTGTATTATTGACCTAAGTTTTAACATCCCCTTCTTCGAAATAGACACCATGCACAGCAATACACCTAGCGTTCCTACAACTTTTGGAATCTGGTCCGGAAGTCGTTTTCTGTAAGCGAGACCTTCCGCGATTCGCTCTGGATTTCGACAACGGTGTTAAAACGGCGACCTTTGAGCAATATTTTCATCTTGGGAGAAGAGTTCGAAGTCTGCAGGTGCTAAATCTGGTGAACAGGGCGGGTGCTGAAATGATACCATGTTGTTTTTGGCGAGAAACACATGAGTAGTGAGAAGAGCTAGGTGACAGGGTGGATTCCCGTCGTGAAGAATCCAATACTTCGCGCTCCACAGATCCGGTCGCTTTCGCCGAATGTCCTCCCACAAACGTTTCAAAATATCGCAGGAGAAATCTTGATTGGCGGTCTGGCCCCGGGGGCCAAATTTCCGAGGGCACAATACCACAATTCCGGTGACGACGCTCGTGGCAGGTCTTCCAGGGACGTACTTCTGCTTTTGAAGTCAGTTACATCGAATCCAGGACTTATTTTATCGATCCCGAAAAAAATGAAAGCAAAATCGACTTCGACGGAATTTCGACTCAGACGGTAAAGACGGACGAAATGCCGGTAAGCATTTTGCTTGGTGTGGTAACGATTCTGTCATCTCGACGATGAGGGGGTAAATCAATAATATCGACCCCAAAGCAAAGTCGGTCCCGACGTAATATGCACTGAAACTGAGATACCACTAAGCATTTTCCCTGGCGTGCTAACCTTTCTGCCTGCTCACAGCCTTAAACTTTCACTAAATATTATAGATTCTAATGCACTAAAAACTTTTTACCCCGAGTATGTGTTGTTGAAATAGGGCCATGCGCCTTTTATGCCATTAAACACGATATGTATCTACAAATATAGCAAAGAACTTAGTCAGTGAAAGGAACGCTCATTATACAAAGAGATATTTAACAAGAACATCGTATAGTGTGGCTTTTGTTATTTGAAACATAAACTTTGTTTTTATACCATCGTGGTATTTTAGCGAAAGTTAAGCCTGAACGAAACAGGAAAAGAGCAAAACTTTGGTTAGCAATAGAGCGAAGAGCCGGTTGTGTGTGTGTGTGTGTGTGTGTGTGTGTGTGTGTGTGTGTGTGTGTGTGTGTGTGTGTGTGTGTGTGTGTGTGTGTGTAATCATATATATTATGCATTTCGCCTCTTGTTTGTGAAACAAAGAAATGTCTCTGCGTGTGTGTGTATATATATATATATATATATATATATATATATATATATATATATATATATATATATATATATATATATATATATATATATATATATACGATGTATGCTTATGTTTGTATGTGTGTATGTAGAGAAAGATGGATAGACAGACAGACATTAGATAGATAGATAGATAGACATTCATATTTAGTGAGAGACATAGAGGTATACATAGATGAATAAGTAATTAGATGAAACACTTATGCACACATACATACATTTATGTATACACACACACATCCATACGTACATCCATCCATACATACATACATACATGCATACATACGTACATACATACATACATACATGCAAGCATACATTCATACATTCATATATACATAAACACAAACACGTGCGTATATATATAAACATGTAGGTCTATCCATGTGTCAGCATATGTATGAATATGCATTTCTGTATGTGTTTGTGACTGAACATATATATATATATATATCTGCACACATCCAAATACACACACACCACACACACACACACATACATATATATGTATATATATATATATATATATATATATATATATATATATATATATATATATGTATATATATATATATATATATATATACATACACATATTAACACATATATACGTATATGCTTGTGAATGCATACCTGTGTGTGTGTGTGTGTGTGTGTGTGTGTGTGTGTGTGTGTGTGTTAGCAGCCGTGTATCTTCTCAACTACAAATACATTCAAGTCTTAAATTAGCACACTATACACACACACACACACACACACACACACATACATATATGTGTGTGTGAGTGTGTGTATGTATGTACATGTATGTATATATAACCATATTGGTATATATTCATTCAACCTTGACTATCAAGTACATTTCTTTAATTCCTATAAAGCCTTTGTTTCGCTCCACGCATGACCGATTTCGTCATCTGAAACCCATTTAAAAACCAATGCCACTTGATTCATCATTTCAAAACTATATCTATAGAACCCTGACTTCGACATGACCAAAGTTCCACATCCATTCTCCCCCCCCCCCACCCCGCATAATTTTTTTCCTGCTTCTTTTTCTCCTCGTCTTCCTTCTCCTGTGTCTTGCGTCTCTCTTTCGTTTCCAGCCATTCCAACGTTCTCGCTCCATTTAAGAGTAATTCACACCTTTTATGAGTTGTCCTCTTCTCATTTTCACCTCCACCTCATCGTTAATTATTGGTCTATTTTAGAGCATTCGAAATGCTTGGCAGCATTTCGTCCGTATTTTACGTTCTGAGTTCAAGTGCAGCCGGGGTCAACTTCGCATTTTATCCTTGCGATGTTCATAAAACAAGTACCAGTTGAGTACTGGGTCGATGTAATCGACTTATCTCCACCCTCGAATTTGCTGGCCTTGTGCCAAAATTTCAAGCCAATATTTTATAACACTCAGTTCCATTTTGCGTAGTTTCAAATATCTCCACCATACAAAGCATTGGTTTCCAACAGGGCCTCATACGACCCTTGGGGGTCCTTATATGGTTTGTCGTTAAAATTCATGTGCAATAAATTGGATATGCTTCCACAATCTTTAATCTTTTATCTTCTACTCGTTTCAATCATTAGACTGCGGCCATGCTGGGGCATCGCCTTCAAGAATTTTTAGTCAAATGAATCGATACTAGTACTTTGTACTTCTTTTTTAAGCCTGGTACTTTTAGGTTGAACTGTTAGGTTATGGGGACGTAGACACACCAACACCGGTTGCCAAGCAGTGGTGGGGGACAAACACAGATACAAAAACGTACACACACATACGACATCCGCCTCCCATATGTGTGTGTGTATGTATATATATATATATATATATATATATATATATATATATATATATATATATATATATACACACACATATTTCTATGCGTCTGTGTTTGTGCGTGCATGCGTGCGTATGTGTGTGTGAGTATATATATTTGTGTATATGTTTGCGCGTGCGTGCCGATGTTTGTGTATTTAACACACACACACACACATACACACGCACACACACACATACACACGCACACACACACACACACACACACACACACACCACCCCCACACATACACACACACACACACACACATGCACACAGCAGAAATTCCCGATCTGTAAAATCTGCGAATGACGCCGTGATTTTGGTCTAATGCTGTTGTGATCTTGGCAAATGATAAAGTCTTTATCTTTTGGTAATTTTGTCTGAGTGTGTGATTATGTTTGTACAACGTAGGTTTTATCTTCTCTTTTTTATATATAATGTGATATGATGTTGGGTTAAAGTACTAAGTGACATGGGGTTCTGTTAAGATACTGTCAAGGTGACCTGATGTAACTTAAAAGTACTGTCACAGTGACCTGATGTAATGTTACAGCACTGTCTCAGTGATACGCTTTCATGTTAAAGTACGTCTGTGTCGTATAGAGTTCCGTTTGAAAGTACTCGTCGAGTGACATTGGGTATTGTTGTAAAGTACTCTCCGAGTGACTTTGAGTTTTATTTTAAAGTACTCTCCGAGTGACATGGAGTTCCGTTTTAAAGTACTCTTCGAGTGACATGAAGTTCTGTTCTAAAGTACTCTTCGAGCAACATATATATATATATATATATATATATATATATATATATATATATATATATATATATATATATATATATATATATATATACATGTATACAGAGAGAGAGAGAGAGAGAGATGTAATCTACTCATATATATTATGCATTTCCCCTCTTGTTTGTGAAACAAAGAAATGTCTGTGTGTGTGTGTGTGTGTGTGTATATATATATATATATATATATATATATATATATATATATATATATATATATATATATATACATATATATATATATATATATATATATATATATATATATATATATATATATATATATATATATATATATATATATGTGTGTGTGTGTGTGTATATACATATATTTATATATATGTATGCATATATGTATGTATGTATACGTGTATGTATCCATATATGTTTATATATATGTACGAATGTATGCATATGTACGAATGTGTGTGCATGTAGAGATGGACAGACAGACAGGCAGACAAGCAAAGAGATAGCTCGATCGACAGATGGATAGATAGTCAGACAGACAGACAGACAAACAGACAGACAAACTGATAGATCAACAGATAGACAGACAAACAGACAGATAGATAGATAGATAGATAGATAGATAGATAGATAGATAGATAGATAGATAGATAGACAGATAGATAGATACGATTCTCCCCTCTTTAATTGCAAATTCACAACCAGAGGCAAATCACGTGTAATGACTGTATATGTATACATACACGCACACACACATATACACACACACACATACACACACACATACACACACACACATACACACACACACACACACACACACACACATATCGTCTCCCGAGCAACAGTGTTGTTCTTTGGTAAGTATCTTTTTTCATCTGAGATCGAATTACACAAAAGATTTTTCAGTCTGTTTTTGTAGTTTTTCTCCTTCTACTTATTTATTTATTTATTTATTTATTCCAAATATAGTCAAGATTAATCGTGTTTCGATCACAGGAATCTTGGAAAGAAATTTAAGAAAAATAGATATCCCCTCACCACCACCACCACCAAAATAAAAAAAAAACGTTATCTTCTGTTGTTTTTATTATCGTTCTTGTTCTAGTTGCCGTAGCTGTTGCAGTTGCTATAATTTTCAGTATTGTTGCTATTATTGTTATTGCTGTTACTGGCGCTGGTGTTAGTGTAATTGTTACTTTTATTACTTGTTTTTGTAGTTGTTGTTGATGTTGTTTGGTTGTTTTCTCGTTGTGTGGTGCGGTGCGGTCTGTATGGCAAATGGCATTGTGTGTTGAGATATAGTGAAGTGTGGTCTACCGAAACGTCATTGCTACTGTGCTGCTGATGTTTCTTTTTTACTTTTGTTTTCCTCTTAATTATAAATCCGGCATTTCACCTAGAAGCATTGTTGTCTATTTGTTTGTGTCTTTCCTTTCTGCTCCAAGTGATTGCTATTACAAACCAGGGGCACGGAAAAAGCTTAACATAATACCATATATTAGAAAATGTCGGTAACCAGAGCCAGAGGAAGAAAGGAAATACCGCGAAGACCGAATATTGTTTATTTTAAAAGTAAACAATATCGAATGGTATGAAGGATGTTCTCCCCGACCCCGTTTACTATTCTGCTTCCAAGTAAATTATTCAATTAATGACTTTATTAATCTTGAGCTGTGTTAATTAACTAGTAAATTAGATTGTAACTTTTGAGTTACAGTAATGTGTATGTGTATGTTATATTATATTATTATTATTATTATTATTATACATATAGGTAGATAGGTACACACACATACACATACAGTGAGAGAGGGAGAGAGTGAGGGAGAGAGAGAGAGAGTGAGGGAGAGAGAGAGAGAGTGAGGGAGAGAGAGAGAGAGAGAGGGAGAGAGAGAGAGAGTGAGGGAGAGAGACAGACTTATACGCAAGTAAGAGGAGGTCTCCCAACCCACTAAACGTGAGCTGTTTCCGATGATGAAGACCCGTCCAACTCATGCAAACATGGAAAGCAGATGTAAAAGATGATGATGAGGAGGAGGAGGAGAAGGAGGAGGAGGGATAGGATGATATCCACTTTATTGTATGTTTATATTCTACATAGTCTAAATATACACATGTATGTGTGTGTTTGTGTGTGTGCATAAATAATACGGGTGGCTTATTAGCAATTTAACAACCTAAGGCAAATTTTATAGGCGTCACTAAAGTGCCGATCCCACCACCTCCCAACTCCACCCTCAATCAATTATCTTGTTTATACCATTCACTATTTTCTTTCAGCTCTTCTTCATCCACACTCCTTCAATCCCACACTTATTAACAAACCCCAACCCCACCCCAGATACACTCAAATCTCACATATACGGTCACACAGCACATCAGAACCTAAGATCAGTATGACAATCGCCACCGCCAAATGCTAGAAAGTTCTCCAGAAAGGTTAACACGGAATCTTTAAAAAATCTCCCCACCGAAGTTAACAAAGAACGTACTAGATCTACGAACCCAAACTGTACAGTTATATTTTTCTCTATCTCTGTTTATTTTCTCTTATTCCTTTCCTGTTGAAGAGCGTAGGCTCGAAACGTAAAAGGACTTTCTCACCTCCCCGAGCGTCAAACTAATACACCTGCTTGTTGTTTATACACCTGTCTTCGTCTTTTGTTCTTCTGTAAATTTCAACTACATACATACATACATACATACACACACATGATATAGTAAGTATTGATGAGATTATAATCCAAGCTTCATAAAGGATATTTGCGTAATCCAGCTATGAATTGTATGTATATAGATGTTTTAGTTATGTAAACGAAGAATTGTAACAATAGAAATCAAAATAGCACTATACATTCCCGTTTTTGTCTTATTATATATATATATACTAGAGAAAAGAAACTATGTATTAATAGAAGCACAATAGTAAACACATTTTTAGTCTCTCTCAGAGATGCAAATACTGAGGTTAAACCACGTTATCGTTCTCCTCCGTGGTCGAAAAGATTAGATCGATATGACTAGACAAGCCAGTTTAGTTCTATCTTCATCCATATTTGTTTATAATATAAATAGCTATAGCTTACAATTCTCTCTTGATCAGGAAAATGATTAACTGATTTCTGATGAAGCTGTAATAAATGCTGAAACTAGTCAGATCGATCTCTTTTGTTAATGCAACAAGGAGAAAAAAACCTGTAATTTAACTGCCGAAGCTACATTAGACAGTGATGTTAAAACGTTAAAACATTGGGTTTTCTATTAATACTCAGCCTCAACTTTCTTTACAATTCTATTCAATGGTCGATGTAAATTCAAAAAGAAACTTTTTTAATGTTTTGGGGAAATACGAGATCGTATCAAAAAGTTCCCGGACTAGTTCTATAGCGCGCCAACAGATGAGTGACACAGGCGCTCCAACTTTGAGTGGCACAGGCGGTTCAAAAGCGGAAGGACATCCCTGGAAGATGATAAGCGATTTGGAAGACCTGCCACGAGGATCCCCCTCGGAAATGTGGCATTATGCATCGAGAATCCGATGCCCAGGGCCAGCCCGCCAATCGAGAGTTCCACTCCGACGTTTTGAAGCGTTTGAGGCAGGCAGGCAGACAAACAGACAGAGACAGTCAGACAGACAGAAACACAGACAAAGGCGGCGAGCTGGCAGAACCGTTAGCACGCCGGGCGAAATGCTTAGCAGTATTTCACCCGCCGCTACGTTCTGAGTTCAAATTCCGCCGAAGTCGACTTTGCCTTTTATCCTTTCGGAGTCGATAAATTAAGTACCAGTTACGCACTGGGGTCGATATAATCGACTTCATCTCCTTGTTTGTCCCCTCTATGTTTAGTTCCTTGTGGGCAATAAAGAAATAAGAAACAGAAAAACAGACAGACATATGAATGAAACAATGTACTATATAGAATATAGACATGCAATAGAGAAAGAGTTTTCGACAAGATTCTTATCTTTATTGTCCAAATCATGCTGTGTCATGTTGTGAGTTCAAATAATGTGTTAATTATTCTGAGGACTCCAGCACCACAGCTGGATGACCTAAATCTGTCAGTCTTCTTTTTAATTGCTTGTTTATGCTGGCCAGATGGTTAGTGGTATGTTCCAGTAAACATGGTATCTAGTTCACATAGACACATACACACACGCAAACACACACACACACATATATATATACATACGTATATATATATGTATGTGCGTGCGTAGATACATATATACGCACATTTATACGTGTATAGAACACAAATACAAATATTTACCGAAACATACTTTCGTGTAGAGTTCCTTTGTTTGTATTTGACCTAAAACTCTAGATATGTGTAACATCTGTATGGTGAAGAATCAGTCTGACACGATTGTTGTCTGTCTTTCTTACTGAAAGGTAGAAATAGAATTCTGCCGAGTTCTATTACCATAGCAGATTGAAAGACCGCGGAAAAATAGAAACGAAGATAAGCTCCTTTACAAATGGTTAAGTATACCTTGGATTGTTCTTTCTACTTTTGTTTTCCAAGTGATCAATTCTATTCTGGAAATATTCTCGATTACAGCAAACCAGTTTGGTAATAACGAATTACCTACCTAAAAACGATAAATGACTGAACCAATGAGAAAAACTGACAAAGGAATTCTTCATTGAAGGATAATAGTAGGAAAATAGCGAGGAACATAAAAGCAACAGAATGTCTGGCATAAAGAAGAGTAAAGTAATTCTTCCTTATATATACACATATACATATACACACACACACACATATATATATACATACATACATACATACATACATATATATATATATATATATATATATATATATATATATATATATATATATTATATGCTGTGTCATTATTAGCTGGCAATATGAGATGTTCGAGTGAACACTTGAAAAACAAACTCGTAAACATCGACGTTAGAAACAAGAATATAAGTGAAGTGCCATTGACATATATTTTTCACGTCAGCAACGACATCGACCAATTTCTCTCATTTATTTCATTACACATCAGCTTGAGTGTCAGAATATGGTCGGTGGACAAACACCTACATATTCAAAAGCGTATGTTCCGGAATAGATTCAAGAAATAAATATTTATAGACAGCTAGGTAATATATATCGAATGAGTAGGTGACGGATTGCTTATAAACTAACTACTCATAGACTGGTGAACGTAAGACCAGAAACACTATAGAATTGTATTATTGTATTATACACTTTAGAAGACTCTTGGAAAGAAAGAAAAAAAAGAAAAACTTCTCTTCGATATCTTGTGCAGGTTGAGAAATGACGCAAGAATGGAAGAGAAAAGTGTCTTATACTTGATCAGTTACTTAAAAGGATTTTGTCTTTATCATTCCAATTACAATTATCGGAAGAATATCAGACGCAAAAGACGCCTGTAAGCCAGAACAGTCGGATAGAAAGAGTCGGTTATATCAAAAGACTGCAGACAGACGTTATAGCACACGGTTTCATCATACATCCTAAATATGTCTGCAAGATAATGCTTCTTAACTCAACATGATGTCATATCATCAAACGCAGAATTCGATACCATACATAGAGACGAAAAGTTCCATACATATCAATCTGCAAAGCGTATGATGCACAGAATGTATGATATTTTACAATAGGATTATTCAGACCCAGGGTTGACCTGGGTCACGAGATTTATTATGTCCCTTCCTCGAAACAGTAATACAGGTAATCCTTCGACTATCACGTGTGTTACGTTCCAAAACCCCACCGCGATAGGTGAAAATTCGCGAAGTAGAAACAGTACTGTACTGTATATATATATTTTAATTATTTTTAGAATTTGTATATATTTACTTTATCATAAATGCAAAACAGCATCACGGAGGAATCGACGAAAGTTCAAATAATAAACCGCGATAGGTGAACCGCGATGTGGCGAGGGATTACTGTATAATGTTATGAAACGCCATTTATCGTATAAGGTTGAAAATGGAGTCAAATTGGACATAAGGTGGGAGTTCAATATTACATTGGTGTTCAATGAAAAAAGGGCGGAATTCTGCTTTATGCATCTCATACAGCCCCTCATAATTTTTATATTTTTTGGAATTTTCAGAAAAATTTTACAAATTTGTGTTCTACACACGGTAATTCATACGATTATGCAAAAACCAACAAAAAAATTTGTGGGGTACGTAATATAAAGCCTATTTAGCTGTTATTTTTAGCACCTGTCACGACCACCTCATACTGCCCTCGTTTGTTTGTCACTCTGACGTATTGATGTTCTTCAAGATCTTTCTCGCTACAAGGAGGCCAGCTGGCAGAACCGTTAGCACAGCGGGCGAAATGCTTCGCGGTACTTCGTTTGCCGCTACGTCCTGAGTTCGAATTCCGCCGAGATCGATTTTGCCTTTCATCCTTTCGGAGTCGATAAATTAAATACCAATTGCATACTGGGGTCGATCTAATCGACTGGCCCCCTCCCCAAAACTTTTGTGCCTAGAGTAGAAAAGAATATCTTTCTCACTATAAACACAATTAAGGGTCTATTGCTGGAATTTAAGCCAAAAATTTTGAACTGTGATTTTTTAAAAATTCGAAAAACTGAACAAATATTTTTTTTTTTTAAAGTACTTCAAGAATTAAAGGACTTTAAACAAATTTTATAGTCGTATGATTTCCTGTGTCTAGAATACAAATTCGCAAAATTTTCTGAAAATTCCAAAATATAAAAAAGTTATGAGGAGTTATACGGGGAGCTTAAAGCAGAATTCCGCCGGAAAACATATGCAATTGTAAACCAAAACAAGATAAATGATACTTCATGCATGTGCATTCACTGCGACCATCGGAAGTGAGTCGTCTGTATGCAGGGTTCTTGCTATCAGCTTCCACTTATTTCCACCTCTTACCGTTACATTAACTTCTCTGAACAAAACACTGTGAGTAAAGCAGTTGGCGTTGTCCTCCCAACAAATTACCTTTCTGAGCCTCTACAAGAGTACAATGATCAAGGTCGATCATTGGGCTGCCCCGCGTAGCAGCGCACTTGCTAGTTGACGCCCAACTGTTGTCTCATGGTACAGATCTTCCGTTTGGCCGCAATAACTTTCAAGCCGTTGATCTAGGACTCCTTCGCCTTATCGGTTATCCAATGTCCTGCTTCTGTCGCCTTCCCCGTATCCCTGGCACGGGAGGCAAAGGGACTGTTAGCACTTGCTCAAAGTACCACCCCAGTCCTCGGACGGAAGGGGTGACTTACTCTCCGTTTTACGGTCTGCCACTGATGTGAGTACCATACCGTACTGTACGCAGCGCGTAGACGTCTGCAAAATATAACAAACCTAAGACCTGTGACGCAAGTTATGTAACTAGTCTTTCAGAAGTTGTTACAAAATACTTCTGAAAGCCAACGTTATATGAAAGCTTTTAAGGAAAGAAAACTCGTGTTAAAAATGTTGAACGAATCCAGGAAATAATTCTTCTAGAAGAATAATTTAGAATAAGACATAAAACAGAACCGGGAAGAAAGGAATATATACAGCCAATAAAACACCCATAAAACCTAAACATAACAAACATTATGCTGTGTTAAACAACAGTAATATAGACAAACTGATATCGAAGTGAGTTAACCAGCCATCATAAACGTCAATTATAAGACACTGAAGATGCGTAAAACTGGTTGTAATTAATGGTACACTTGTGATGGTTATACTAAATAGATTCATAATATTATCGAAAGTTTTAGAAGTACTATTGTAAATGTCTGAACGGGGACTGATGGACTGTCAGCTGAAAGAGCAATCGTTTTCTCTGTTCTTTATCATTTCACAGTGAAGGCGCGTGGTTTAGTGCTTAAGGTAATCGACTCATGATCGTAACGTCGTGCGTTCGATTCCCGGCAGTTCGTTGTGTCCTTGAGCAAGACTCTTTATTTCTTGTTGCTCCAGTCCACTCAGCTGGGAAAAAATTAGTAGTACCTGTAATTGAAAGGGCCAGGCCTTGTCAAATTCTGTGTCACACTGAATCTCCTTGAGGACTAACGTTAAGGGTATGCGTGTCTGTGGAGTGCTCAGCCACTTGCACGTTAATTTCACGAGAAAGCTGTTCCGTTGATCGGATCAACTGGAAAGCTCGCCGTCGTAATCGACGGAGTGCCAGTTTTATCAGTTCACAACGACTGATGCCTATTTTATCGACCCCGAAAGAACAAAAAGGCAAAGTGACCTCGGAGGAATTAGGACTCGGAAGGTAGAAAGGGATGAAAAACTGCTAATCATTTCGCCTGATGTACTAACGACTCTGGGACAAGGCCTGGAATTTTGATGGGAGTTGGGATAGCTGATTATATATCGATCCCCGTGATTGACTGTTAGTTATTTTATCGAACTCCAAAAGGATGAGACGCAAAGTCGAACTCAGCAGATTTTGATTTCTGAAAACAAAGAAGAACCAGAACGAAGACTGCAAGGCGTTTTGCCCGATACTGTAATGACTCTGCCAATATATCGAAGAATTTTCGACCCACATTTCGTATTGGGTCATCGATAAGCAACCATGAATCTTTCAAGGAGCAATGTTGAAACATGTAACACTTCATATTGCTGCATTTTGTTGGCAAAGGGGAGCTGAACTGTGTCTTATCTCAATATTATTCCGCTTTTATAATAATAATAATAATAATAATAATAATAATAATAATAATAATAATAATAATAATAATAATAATAGATCTGTTTATAATATCGTATAAGATATGTATTCTATTGATGTTTGACTAAGTGAATGAAGGGAGGGGGAAAAATGATGTCTGTGATAATACAAAGATGCATTTATAAGGCTACAGTATATGGAACTTCAGGTTAGAGAGATTGAACGTATATCATGTAAGACACAGCGATAATCAAAGAGATATACTTAAGATAAATGAGTACAGAGTGTGTGGTGGTGGGGGGTAAGGAGCACGGTGGTGGTGGTGGTGGTGGTGGTGGTGGTGGTGGTGGTGGTGGTGGTGGTGGTGGTGGTGGTGGTGGTGGTGCTTGCAAGCTTTTGAAAATGTATTTGGAAACCTAAACTTAGTCTCCAGTTCTATAGACCAGTTCTATGTATGTTATATAGATTATGAAATATGTATCAGGGGAAAAAAAAAATAATCGTATTTGTATTGTAGAGGTAGTGATGTGTTGAGAGGTGAGCTGTGGTGGTTAGGAGAGGAAAAAAGTAAGGTGGTTCGAGTAGGGATACGAGAAAAAGAAAAAAGGGCAACGGAAATCAATTTGAAATTTCAAATCGTGGTGTATGCATATGTGTATATATATGTGTGTATGTATGTATATATGTATGTATGTATGTATGTATGTATGTATGTTGTATGTATTTGTGTATGTGCGTATATATATATGTATGTGTATACGTATGTGTGTATGCTGTGTATGTATGTGTGCATGTATGTATTTATTTGTGTATGTGCGTATATGTATGTGTGTGTATGTATGTATGTATGTATGTATGTATGTATGTTTGTATGTATTTGTGTATGTGAGTATATGCGCATATATGTAAGTGTATACGTATGTATGTATGTGTGTGTATGTATGTATGTCTGTATGTATATACGTATGTGTGTACGTATGTATGAGTATATGCATATATGTGTATGCATGTATGTGTGTATGTTTGTATGAATATGTGTTTGTAGGTGTTTATGAATGTATGTATATGTGTGTACTTATGTATATTGTTTATGAATGTATGTATATGTGTGTATATATGTATGTGCATATATATGTATGTGTATGCGGGTGTATGTATGCGTGGGCATGTATACATACATACCTATGCACATATATTAATATGTATACATGCAAAAAGTATGTGCATTCGTGTATGTATGTGCGTGTGAGTATATATATTTGCTTGTATAAACACACACATTTATCGATGATCATCACAAGGACCACCATACTTCCCCACCACCACCACCACCACCATATTTACCAATTCCGTCACCGCTTCCTCCACCTCGTTCACATATATGCTAATGATCGCGTGCCATTGATTGTCCTCGCGGTGTGTGTATGTGTGTGTGTGTGTATGTTTTTCGTTGTTTTACCTCTCCAACACCACCCGCCCACCGCCGCCCACCCTTTCCACCACTCCCCCTCCCCACACCCTCCTACCCATTCACTGTGTCTATGTGTCTGTTATGATTTGCTGCTGCCAGAATCACAAGACACAGTTTGCAGGAATTACTAGAACAAGACGAACCATTGAACTAAAAATGCCAAAAATATCCAACAACAACAACAGCTACAAACATCTCTCTCTCTCTCTCTCTCTCTCTCTCTCTCTCTCCAGACACTCTCAGAAACACATTCTATTATTTACTTCTTCACGATTTCTTTCCTACTCCTTCCTTCCTTCCTTCCTTCCTTCCTTCCTTCCTTCCTTTCTTTCTTGCTCGCATTTTCCTTTCTTCGTCTCAGTCTCAGTCTCTCTCTACATCACCCTCTCTCTCACTCTCCCTCCCTCCCCCTCTCTCCTTCTATTTCACATGTCTCTATTTCCTTCTTTATATTTCTTTCAGTTTTCCTTCTCCTCCCTCTCCCCCATCTCTCTCTGTCTCTTTCTTTCTTTCTCATTCTCGCTCGCTCTTTCCGCTTCGTTTCTTCCCATCCCATCCTCCTTTTCGTATATTTTATCTTTTGTACATAAGTGTTTGCGTGTAAGGCGTACGTGTGTGTGTGCGTGCGTGTGTGTGTGTGTGTGTGTGTGTGCGTGCGTGTGTGTGTGTGTGTGTGTGTGTGTGTGTGTGTGTGTGTGTGTGTGCTTGTGTGTGTTTCTGTGTTTACTGGGTTTTAGGTTTTCAGGCTGTCTGTGTTTGGGTGGTTGCATATACAAACATACATACATACATGCATATATATATATATATATATATATATATATATATATTTATATATATATATATATATATATATATATATATATATATATATATATATATATATACATACATACATAAATACATACAAACATACATACATATATATATATATATATATATATATATATATATATATATATATATAGTTAAAAAAAACAATAACAAAAAAACAAAAAAACAAAGTGAGGACGTGATATGGATAGTATTATTGGACGCTCAGGAAAGGAAAGAGAGAGTATATGACGTTTCGGGCGTAGCCCTTCGTCGGAAAGATGGAAAGTTCGGAGAATGGAAGAACGGAGAAAGAGGAAAATGGTACCGATGTCCACGAGGTTACATTATGAAAAGACCGGAAGAGGAGGTGGTGGGGGAAAAGTTCTTTCTAAGATAGGAGAGTTAAAAAGGGAGATGAATATCTGTGCGTGTGCGAAAGTCTGCGAGTGTGTGTGTGATAACAGAACGTGTGTGTGTGATAACAGAACGTGTGTGTGCGTATGTATGTGTGTGTGTGTGTGTGTGTGTGTGCATGGTTTGGTGGTTTATCTGTTAGTGTGTTTGTGTGTGTGTGTGTGTGTATGACGTAGTGGAAGAAATTAGTAGCAGGACTGGTTAGTGGACGCTATAGACAGTGTAGGTAGAAGGTCAACAGGTTGTTATTTGAGCGTGTGTGTGTTCGTGTTTGTGTGGGGTTGTAGGTGTTAGGTACGTGTACGTGTGTGTGTGTATTTTGTATGTGCGCGTGTGTGTATGTGTATGTTTTCTGTGCGTACGTGTGTGTTTGTGTGTATGTGCGTTGCTGTGTACGTGTGTGTGCGTGCGTTTGCTATTGTATATGCGTGTGTTGTTTATGCCCATGTGTGTATGATTGTATGCGTGTCTGTGTGAGTGTGTAGTGTTGGTGAGAAGTGTGTGTGTGTATGTGGGTGTGTGCGTGTGTGTGTGGGATTGTGAGTGTTAGGTACGGGTGTGTGTGTGTTTATGTGTGTCTGTATATACATATAAGCAAAATGGGACAAGAACGCAAAACAGCCAGACAGTTAGGTGATGCAAAAAAGGGACAAAACATCCAGACAGACGATACAAGGAAGACAAGGACGGGTCATTCGGAGTTTTCTTTCCTCAGTCGAGTTCCAAAATATCTTTGCAATTTCGGCTGGTTATACTGGAGATTGCTCCAATCTGGTCCGCTCCAAGGAAAAACTAAGCTAAGAGCATTAGATTCCTTGGAAGAAAGCAGCGAATGTATATGAAAACAAGGACGGGAAAAAAAACGGAGAAGGTTACAGAAATACAAATAACAGGACATAACAACAGGTATCTTTCGACTAAGGACGAATTATATTATGCTGGAGAGGGGGCATCATTTGGAAGCTGCAACAATGCAAGGAAGCGCATTGTGACCAGCGGTGTATAACAATATCCGATAGTCTGGTCAATGCAGTAATTATATTATATCATATACAACATTTAATAAGTATATGTTTGTGTGTGTGATAACAAATGAATATAAATAATACATCAGGCAGAAATTATATCCTGGTACTGTTAAAATACACATAAAAACGTTGTTTTCTTTTTTATGTCTATCAACTTATGTGTAGCGAGGCGCTCGAACGATTCAGATGTAGAACAATGGAGAAAAACTTAACATACAAACAGTTCGATAAGTTATTGGAAAAAAAAAAGTGCATCCGACGTTATAATAGGAAAAATAGGTTAGAAGAGGATTATGGGAGAAAAACTGAGACACACATATGTGTGTGTGTGTGTATGTGCGAATGTTATATACATATATACACATACAGACACAGATACACACACACGTATATAGATTTATAAATATATATATATACATTTATATATATGTTTATATACATATATATATAAATATATATGTATGTATACATATGTGTATATATATATATATATATATATATATATATATATATATATATATATATATATATATATATATATATATATGTGAGTATATATATATATATATAAATATATATACATATATATATGTATGCATATATACATATATATATAAATATATATATATACAAACATACATATGTACATACATAATACATGTATATCCATATATGTATGTATGTATGTATGCATATTGTCTTTTATTTTCCCCTTGTTTTGGTCATCTGACTGCGGCCATGCTGGGACACTTCCTTGAAGGGTTTTTTCGTCGAACAAATCATATAGCTATGTGTGTGTGTGTCTTTGTGCCTGTGTTTGTCCCCAAGCATCGCTTGACAATTGGTGCCAGCTAATTTACGCCCCTGTAACATTACAGTTCAATTATGGTCCAGAAACCTATGTTCAAAGATGACCATTCTGTCTTTTGTTCAGATATCGCATATCCAGCACTACATTATCCAGCATATCATTATTTTTTAAGACTACTATATGCGATATTTGGAAGATTTGACTGCTATTTATAGCAGGTCAACGACCATGTAAAGACTCCAAAGTGTTTCTTGGTACGATCCCTCTATTTTGACCTTCGTGGACAATTTTGTGAACGTTTGTTAATGGTGTAAGTTAAGTGCACACTAACATAGTTAGTGTGTCGAGCCAAAAGTAGTGATTAATTAATTGAAATTACACCTTAATGAGAAGAAAAGTGATTAGCGTTAATGAGTATTCCTGTTAATGGAACTGGTTCTTTCATCTTATTTTTAGCGTTCCTAAATCAATGGCAGCTACCATAATAGGAACAACTCGTTCTTCTTTTTGGAAAATGACAAATAATTCCATCTTATTGCGAGAGCTATCGAGAGTGATACAGACAGAGACAGGATAGAGATCTCATTCTTTCTCATAGAGATATCGTAAACCTAACACAGACACTCTACTCTCCAACAGAGGCATCCTATTATCTAATAAAGGCATTGTATTATCTAAAATAAAGATACTATACCATCTAAAACAGACGCTGTTATCTAACTGAGACACGATATAATGTAACAGAGTCACTGTACTATACAATAAGATATTGTATTAATAGACATCGTGTTATCTATTAGAGAAATAACACTTATAAAAACAGTGTGCTAACAGAGACGCTATATGATCTAATAGAAACATTGAGCCACTGTATTATCAAGTATAGAGGCTGTTATGTTTCATAAAGGCATTGTACTATCAGAGGGACCTTTTCTATCTGATATAGACACTGTACTATTTAATAGAGACATCGTGTTATCTATAGCGATTGTGTACTCTCTAACATAGAGATTGGATTAATATAGACACTATACTAATAGAACTACTACTGTCTAATAGATACGCCATACTATTTAATAGAGAGTTGATGTATACATCTACTCGTATATGTATATACATAGGAAAGAGAGAGAGAGAAGCAGACAGAGAGAAACAGAAAGAGAAATAGAGACAAAATGGGAAACAGAGAAACAAAAACAATTTTACATTAATCTGGTTTAAGAATAATACATGTGTGTGCGTGCGCGCGTGCCTGAGTGTGTGTGTGTATGTGTGCACGCGTACGTGTGTGTGTGTGTGTGTGTGTTTATGCATGTTTGTATCTTGGTGGTTAGGGTATTCTGCTCACAAGCCTCAGGCGACGCGCAGTGTCCTTGAGCAAGACACTTGGCTCCGGTAGACTCAGCTAGCAAAAATGAGTAGTACCTTTAATTCAAAGGGCCGGCCTTCTCACATTCTGTGTCACGCTCAATCTCCCTGAGAACTACCTCAAGGGGACGCGAATCTTGGTGAGTGCTCAGCCACTTGCACGTTAATCATATCAACTGGAACCCTCATCGTCGCGACCGACGAAGTGCTCGTATATATGTATATAATATAAAAACATACCTTTTTCTCATTTCTAATTTTTTAGATTTCTACAAGTTTTCCTTTCTATATTCATTTATACGTATATATTTCCCATACGTATATATTTCCCATACGTATATACGTATATATTTCTGTATTCATTTATACGTATATATTTCCCAATGCATTTCCACTCATATTTTTGTTATTGTTTTTGTTGCTCTTGTTGTTATTGTTGTTGTAGTTACAAATACGTCTTCAACATCAGAACATAGTTATGTGATCAACGACACGTGCCACACTCTGAGAAGTAACAAGGAATGTTTTCATGACCGGATGTATGCTTAAGAATATTCTTTCTTATTCGTGTCTGCACCCGCGCACGCGTCTGTGTGTGTGTGTGTGTGTGTGTGTGTGTGTGTGTGTGTGTGTGTGTGCATGCGTGCACCGTCTGTATGTATGAGTCTGGCTGTCTTTATGCTCATACCGTGAAAGGCAGAGATGTTACGTAAGTCCTGTAGTACTGCGGTTCGGCAAAGAAAAATGAAATAAAAAAGAACTAGATTTTAAAAAGAACAAAAAAAAGAAAAAGGCACTGGACCTCATATGGTTGCAGTTCAATGACTGAGACCAGTAAAAGAATAAATGAATAAAAGAATTACAGAACACACAAAAACAAACATCAACACACACTATTTGTATAAAGATAGATAGATATACTTATATATATATATATATATATATATATATATATATATATAAGGCACGTGGCTCAGTGGTCAGGGCATTCGGCTCACGATCGTGAGCTCATTTCCCGGCGACGCATTGTGTCCTTGAGCAAGACACTTTATTTCACGTTGCTCCAGTCCACTCAGGTGATAAAAATGAGTCGTACGTGTATTTCAAAGGGCCAGCCTTGTCCCACTTTGTGTCACCCTGAATATCCTAGAGAACTACGCTATGGGTGCACGTGTCTGTGGAGTACTCAGCACGTTAATTCCACGAGCA
>NC_142948.1:33450350-33455350 GCF_046866305.1 Octopus bimaculoides | reverse complement strand
ACTAATGCACAAACGTTTGATCGCCATAAACAAATCATCTGTGTAGTTTGTTCAGCAAGAAATTGTAGGACCATTTTTTCTCGTACTCGAAAGACCAATGTTATCATCATTATTATTATTATTATTATCATCATTATTATCATCATCATCATCATCATCATCATCATCATCATCATCATCATTATTATTATTATAGAGGAGGCGAGCTGGCAGAATCGTTAGCACGCTGGACGAAATGCTTAGCGGTATTTCGTCTGTCTCCACGTTCTGAGTTCAAATGCCGCGAGGGTCGACTTTGCCTTTCATCCTTTCGGGGTCGATAAATTAAGTACTAGTTACGCACTGGGGTCGATGTAATCGACTTAATCCCTTTGTCTGTCCTTGTTTGTCCCCTCTATGTTTAGCCCCTTGTGGGCAATAAAGAAATAAGAAATGTCGACATACATATACACCAACTTAGACAAAGACCAATATATCAATTGACAAACAATTAGACGTACACACATACATACATGTGCACATACACACACTCTTGCAATGGTACTCCGTCGGTCACTACGACGAGGATTCCAGTTCATACGATCAACAGAACAGCTTTGCTCGTGAAATTATCATGTAAGTGGCTGAATGTTCCACAGACACGCGTACCCTTAACATAGTTCTTAGGGAGATTCAGCGTGACACAGAATGTGACAAGGCTGGCCCTTTTGAATTACTGGTACAACTCATTTTTTGCCATCTGAGTCGACTGGAGCAACGTGAAATAAAGTGTCTTGCTCAAGAACACAACGCTCTGCCAGGAATCGAACTCACCTCCTTACGATCCTGAGCCGAACACCCTAACCACTAAACCACGCACCTTCACGCACATGCTATTATATTCATTTCCGTGTGTTTCTTGAGGTGTCGCGATTTTCGTCGCACTTCTGCGACCTGGTCTCTGGACGCAATTTTATTGAGAAGTAGTGAAACTGCATCAATGACCAGGACACAGAGGTGCGACGAAAATTCCTGAGCCTTCAAGAAATGCTCGCAAAGTTGAATATATATATTATAACAGTATTTTGTGGATTAGGAAATAAAATACTTCTAAACACACACACACATACACTCTCAGATCAAGTTAGTCGCCAAACAATTATATTTACAATATATGCGCGCTTGAGTGTGTGTGGGTGTGTGTGTGTGTGTTTGAGTGCATGTGTTTGTGTGTATGTGTTCGTGTGTGTGTGTATGCGTATGTGTGTTTGAGTATATGTGTTTGTGTGTGTGTTGTGTGTGTTTTGTGTGTATGTGTGTGTTTGTGTGTGTGTTAGTGTATATGTTTTTGTATGTGCGCGTATGTGTGTTTGTGAGCATATGTTTGTATGTGTGTGTGCTTGTGTATATTTATGTATGTATGTGTGTTTGTGCGTATGTGTGCGTGTGTGCTTGTGAGCATGTGTGTGTGTTTAGATGCGCGCGCGTGCGTATGTTAAAGAGGTTATGTAGCCGTTTAAAAAGTAAAAACACACACGCACACACACATACATACACACTCATACACACACACACACACACTCACACACACACACACACACACACACACACACACGCACATACTCACTCGGCAACGTCATAAACTCTGGCAAAAATATCCATATCGACAGGCCATGGTGACCTCTACAAGCATTACCACTACATGTACCGAAGATATTAGAATTAACCATTAACTACTACAGCTTTATGGCTATCTCACTCCACATAAATATCATCGTACCACCAGTATTGTTATCACCACCACCACCACCACCACCACCACCACCAAAACCAACAACAACAGCATCCTCACAAGAACACCCCACAAATCTCAATATCATCGAGCTTCTAACACACACGCATTTATGTATATACAAATATACACTCATACCCTCTTACGAGGGCGTGTGCATAGCTGTGTGGGTTAGGAACTCGCTTTGCAACCACGTCGTTCCAGGTTCAGTTCTGCTGCGCGGAACCTTGGGAAACTGTCTTCTTATTTCTTTACTGCCCACAAGGGGCTACACACAGAGGGGACAAACAAGGACAGACAAACGGATTAAGTCGATTACATCGACCCCAGTGCGTAACTGGTACTTAATTTATCGACCCCGTAAGGATGAAAGGCAAAATCGACCTAGGTGGAATTTGAACTCAGAACGTAGCGGCAGACGAAATACCGCTAAGCATTTTGCCCGGCGTGCTAACGTTTCTGCCAGCTCGCCGACTTGGGCAACTGTCTTCTACGATAGCCCCGGGCCGACCAACGCCAGCACAAGGAAGTGTCATTGAATATTGAGAGAAGGGGAAGGGTCAAAGTGTGACACACTGACACACAGAAATTAGTTTTCGCATTTATAATATATATATATATATATATATATATATATATATATATATATATATATATGCAACGGGCTTCCTCACACTTTCCGTCTACGAAATTCACTCACAAGACAGCGGTCGGCCCGAAACGGTAGTAGAAGACACTTGCCCAAGGTTCCTCGCAGTGGGAATGACCCTGCAGCCACACAACTATACCTACACATTTACACAGCCAAACTTGCGCCTATTAATCAAGTTTTATATTAAGCATTTACATATAACTTCCATACTTAATTTATTATTACATTAACACACTAATATTATTAACTCGTGGTTAATTTATTTTCTCTCAAGTTAGTATTGGAGTCCTACATTTCCGCAATGGAAGTCATATTGTCTTTCATCACGTATATCTATTTAATAACTCAACATTAATTTTCGTATAAATATTAACTTGAGTTTGTCTCCCCCTTTTGTATAATAATTCATTAAATTCCATACAGCGAGAGCTTTTGTTTAATAATTCTGCCTAAGACTTTTGAGCTTTGTCAGTTTTACGACGATTTCATTTCGTCATGTGATATCATTCTGGATTTATTTATTTTGTCAACGTTCAAAATCTTGATTAAGATTTTGACAGTTCGTCAGAGGAAACCGCAATAAATGATATTCTTCAACTGTTTCTTCAACATGATATATATATATATATATATATATATATATATATATATATATATATATATATATATATATATTCAAAATAAGCAACACGGATTTCAAAGATGATCGCAGTACGCACGTTTCATGCTACTCCATTTATTTAATTAATGCGAGCATTACATTAAATGCAATATGAAGAGCAATCTTCAGCTGCACGAAAATGCAGAAGATAACAGTAGAATAGACATATTATAATTGTGGCAACATTTCAAATCCAAGTGGGAGAAAGAACTAGCCTGATAGACTCGGCTATGTCAAGATGGATTCATGTATTCTTCCTCCCACTTGGATTTTTATGTATTCTTTCTCCCACTTGGATTTGAAATATTGCCACAATTATAATATGTCTATTCTATTGTTATTTTCTGCATTTTCGTGCAGCTGAAGATTGCTCTTCATGTTGCATTTAATGTAATGCTCGCATTACTTAAATAAATGGGGTAGCATGAAACGTGCGTACTGCGATCATCTTTGAAATCCGTGTTGCTTATTTTGATTTTTTGATCACCTATCCTTTTGGAATGGTTTTTGTATAATACCATACCATTCGATATTCTGGTGCCTACGCATAAGTACCATATTCAATCTTGAATCTAAATCTAAAACCTTATATATATATATATATATATATATATATATATATATATATATATATATATATATATATATATATATATATATGTATGTATGTATGTATGTATGTATGTATTATTATGTATGTAATATGTATACATTTATAGGAGCGGAAGTCAAAAATTAACCGCACTTTCGCCATAACAATTTTATTATTGTCACACTGCTTTCTGCGCATGCATGCTTATAGTTGGTACTATTGTGGTCACGTGATCGAAGTTTGAGCCTGATCGTGCCATTTTTCTTTCTGGTTTTACGGTGTAAATATGGCCGCTCCACTAGCAATGTGCACCAAAGATGAACAAAGAACAATGATCCGAGAGGTGGGACATCAGAACCAGCCCGAGGGTTGCTGGTGCCCCAAAGCAAGCTGAACCTTGCTGTATACAAACTGATAGTCATAGAAATTTCCTTGTCTTTGTCATGCTCTCCTTGGCGCCCCCTACTACATGGCGCCCTGGGCGATTGCCCGAGTTGCCGGTGCCTTGAGCCGGCTCTGTTCATTACCATCTCTCGAGCTTGCTGAATCTTCTCCTCAGTGGTGGAGGTTGACGGGCGCCCTTCTCCCTCTTCGTGCGTCACGCTTGTCCGGCCACTTTTAAACTTCTCGATCTGCTCATACCCACTTCTACGCGGCAGAGCACTGTCCCCGTGTTGTGCCAAAAGCCGCCGATGAATTTCAGCCCCTGACACACCTTTCGACCAAAGAAATCGGATCACTGCTGTTTCTTCTTCTTTGGTGCACATTGCTAATGGAGCGGCCATGCTTGCACTGCCAAAGGCAGAAAGGAAAATGGTCCGATCAGGCTCAAACTTCGATCACGTGACCACAATAGTGTCAACAATAAACACGCATGCGCTGAAGGCAGTGTGCCAATAATAAAAAATTATATATACTTATATATACATACATATATATATATATATATATATATATATATATATATATATATATACATATATATATATATATATATATATATATATATATATATATATATATATATATATATATATATATATATATATACATATATATATACATATATATATACATATATATATATACATATACATATATACATATACATATATATATATATATATATATATATATATATATATATATATATATATACACATACATGTATATATATATATATACAAATATATATATATGTATATATATATATATATATATATATATATATATATATATATATATATATATATATATACCATACACGCTACTTATGTAGTTATTCATTCTGTACATATATACATTTTATTTCTGTATGTATTCT
>NC_142948.1:33440350-33447850 GCF_046866305.1 Octopus bimaculoides | reverse complement strand
CTGCTGCTGCTGCTGCTGCTGCTGCTGCTACTAGAGCAAAGCTGCACAATTAGCAATTATAATCAGAGCAAAATAACAACAGCAGTACCGGCAACAATTGTAATATGCGTTAGTGATATACCCGTTATATACCCTTAAAAATTTGCCAGAAAGTTGTAAATAATAAAATGCCACCCCATAGCAATGTGAAGACAAACAAACAAAAAAAAAATCAATAGGACAATGAATTGTTACTTTGCGCTTCCACAGAAAACATCCAATCCAGGTTTAGATACGGGTATTTTTCAACAAGGGGAAACGAGGAGGAGGAAGAGGAGGAAGAGGAGAGGGGTAGCTGGTATTGATCTGTATGCTACCCCTTTCTTTGCTATCCCCTTCTTTCCTTCCCTCTTTTCTTCCTTCCTTCCTTCCTTCCTTCCTATCCCTGCTATTTTGACAACCAATTAACTGCTCTCTTTTCTGTTTCTGTATCGACTTGACTTGGGGGGGGGGTTGACTGTTTAGTATCGGCGGCGGCGGCGGCGGTGATGTTGGGATGTAGAACTGGGGGGGGGGAGCACATAGGACGGTGGTGGTGGTGGGGGTGTAGAACTGGGGGTGCATAGGACTGTAGTGTTGGTGGTGGTGATGGTGGTGGTGGTGGGGGTGTAGAACTGGGGGTGCATAGGACTGTAGTGTTGGTGGTGGTGTGGTGGTGGTGGCGGCCGTGGTGTGAGGGGGTGGCAGTGGTGATGGGGTGCGTCGAACTAATAGTGGTGGGGGATGAGAACGGAGTACGGGTAGTGGTGGGGCACATAGTACTGTTGATGGTAATAGTGGTGGTTGTGGTGGTGGGGTGCATCGAACTGGTGATGGTGGTGGTCGGTGGCGGAGATAGCGGTGACGATGGTGATAGTAGTGGTGGTGGTTGTGGTGGTGATAGTGGTGGTGATGGTGTTTGTGGGGGGATTGTGTGGGGGGATGGGGGGGGGGGGGGTTGAGGGTAGTATTAATGGTGAGGGTGGCGAAGGAGGTTAGGCTAGTGTGGGGGTGGTGTTGGTATAGGATTAAACAGCAGTAGGGGTAGTGGTAGTGGTACTGGTATTGGAAATGGTTGTGGTGGTGGTGGTGGCGGTGGCGGCGGCGGGTGGATGAATGGGTGGCGTGGGTAGTGGTACTAAGAGTAGGGGTAGATGTAAATAAATAAATAAATAAATAAATGCTGGGTAACGGTAGAAATAATGGTAAATGGGAATTGTTTGGGGTTCTTGTAGTAGTAGTGGTGGTGGTAGTGGTTGTGGTGATGGTGGTGGCGGCGGCGGCGGAGCTAATTGGGGTAATGGAAATTGTGAAGGTGGTAGCGGCGGGGAAGGAGGTGATGGGCTTGATTGTGAACAATGAAAGGGGAGATAAGGACTGGTGGCAGCACTGGTTGTTGTGATGAGGGTTGCGGTGGGAGTAAAGCATGCAAATTATGTTGTTGTTGTTGTTGTTGTTGTTGTTGTTGTTGTTATCGTTGTTACTGTTGTTGTGGCTTAACCTAAGGTCAAATGTTGGTGTTGTTATTGTTGTTGTTGCTCATGTTGCTGTGCCCTTTCTTGTTACTATGAGCAAATTTATAAGTTGAAATCTGTTATAAGCCATCGGTACGAACAGCGCCACCTATATCGACACTATCAATGCCACTACCATCAACACTAGCCCTAACAACAACAATAATAACAATGCTACGATGGTAACACCACCCGCGCTAGCACCAACACTAACAACAGTCCCACCAATAAAAACCCAACATCATCACCGACAATAGCAAAAGGAACGATACCATTAGCCCCACCACCACCAACAACACTAACACGACACCTGTACTACCATCGATGTCACTAGCACTACCAGTACCTACAGCACCAATACCACCACTACCACCGTCACCATCACAACTTCTAATATCACCACTACCACCATCACTACCACAACCACTAACACCACCAACAACACCACAACTTCTAACACTACCCTTGTCGCTACCATCACCACACCTACTACAACATTAACCGTAACAGCAATTACGATCATTTTCATTGTTGCTGTTTAACCTTTTAGTCAACACTTACAAAGAGACAGATGGTCGAAGACAATCGAGCTGTGACCAACACATATTTTTTTATCATTGTCTACTTTGAAATGCCTTATCCAATGTGGTTTTCCATTTTTTAGTACAAGGCATGATTTGAGGAATATTTGATTGCTATTTCTTATAGGTGTAGCAATCGTGTAGAGCAGGCAGCGTCAACCTTTATACAATTCCTAATAATATTTAATAAAGAAAATATATAACAGGGTCTTATTTAATCATTGAATAGCTATGGGGGTCCAGTAGATTAAAATAATAATCAAAAAAGGTCCATAATGGTTGAGAACCGCTTCTCTAAATGGCTGTTCATGTGGTAAAAGTAACGGTTAAATTTCCCTAGAAATTACACCTGCTGCATAAAAAAAGAACACATTAAATAATCCTTTCTACTATAGGTAAAAGGCCTGAAATTGGGGGTAGGGGGACAGACGATTACATCGACCCCAGAACTCCACTGGTACTCAATTTATCGACCCCGAAAGGATGAAAGGCAAAATCGACCTCGGCGGAATTTGAACTCAGAACGTAGCGGCAGAAGAAATACCGGCGTGCTAACGATTCTGCCAGCTCGCCGCCTTGAACACATTACATAATTATTTCTTTATTGCCTCACAGTGGGGCTGAGCATAGAAGGGGACAAACAAGGACAGACAAAGGGATTAAATCAATTACATCAACCCCAGTGCGTAACTGGTACTTATTTAATCGACCCCGAAAGGATGAAAGACAAAGTCGATCTCAGCGGAATTTGAACTCAGGACGTAAAGACACTGACGAAATATCGCTAAGCATTCCGCCCGGCTTGCTAACGTTTCTTGTTTCTTTATTGCCCACAAGGGGCTAAACATAGAGGGAACAAGCAAGGACAGACAAAGGCATCAAGTCGATAACATCGACCCCAGTGCGTAACTGGTACTCAATTTATCGATCTCGAAAGGATGAAAGGCACAGTCGAACTCAGCAGAATTTGAACTCAGAACGTAACGGCCGACGGAATACCGCCAAGCATTTCGCCCGGCGTGCTAACGATTCTACCAGCTCGCCGCCTTAAACATATCAAATAATAGTGTGGTCCTGTGTGAGCTGTGCTCGGGGAAAAAGATGGCAGGCCGTAACTAGAATGGTTTTTGATCATAGGTCTGTTTCATTGGAAGGGCTGACCTGGGGTTAAACAACAACAAAACGTTTGAAGTATTTGATAAGTGAATGTGGTAAATAGACTTGGATTAATTGTGTAGAAAATAGAGATAACATTAATGGATATATGACCTGCCGTTAGAGACATCATGTCTATCCAAACCATATTTCTATTTCATTATATACACTCACTCCCCCCACCCCTCTCTCTCTCATATTATATATACATGTATATATATATATATATATATATATATATATATATATATATATATATATATATATATATATATGTATGTATATATATGTATTATTATGTGTGTATGAATACATATACATTCATACATACATACATTCATACATACATGCATTCATACATACACACATACATACATACATACATACATACATACATACATACATACATACATACATACAAGAACTTAATATGCTTTAGAGGAGAGCAATAAGCGAAGGCAGAGCTGAATATGAATTATTGAATGACAAGGGAACGGGAGACTCACACACACACACACACACACACACACATATGAGACAAACAAACAAACAGAAAGAGAAACTGATGTTTATATTAGGTTGGAGAAATAGTTAAAACTAATGCGTTTAGTAATATGTGTAGGGCTGGTTATGTCAGGCTGGTTAGGGTTAACTAAATTATGAGGTTTTGATATTTCAAAATTCTTCCATTATCACCTCCCACCCTCGGCTCATCATTTTCAGTTATATTTTACATATTAGCCTCCTCCTCCTCCTCTCATCTTCTCGTAGATATTATTTCCAAAGTGCCATGGCAACGACCTCATTCCTCAAGTCTTTTAGCAATTTATCTTTTTCTTGTTTCAGTCATTTCCTGCGGCAACGCTGGGGCATCGCCTTAAAGGGTTTTTATTCGAACAAATCGATTCCAGTACGTAAGTTTTATTTTGTATTTTTTTTAAGCCTGATAGTTATTCTATGTGTTACTGTTGCCGAACCGGTCAGTTACAGGGATGTAAGCACACCAACACCGGTTATCAAGTAATGATTGGGAGACAAACACAGACACAGACACACACAGATAGATACATACGCGCGCGCGCGCGCGCGTAAGATCCAGGGATCGAGGTGTAGGAAGCAAGTTAGCTTCAAGCAATCCGTAGTAAATATAAAAAAAACAGCTTTGAGGGACAATAGTGGTTTATTGAGACGGAAGGTTGTGGATTTCTTTACGTATTGAAGCACCGTAAACTAAAAAAAAGTTATTTATATATGAAAGGCTTCTTTTCAGTTTCCGTCTACCAAATCCACTCCCAAGGCTTTGGTCAGCCGCCCGTGGCAGTAGTAAAAGACATTTGCCAAAGGTGTCACGCAGTAGGGTTGAACCCAGAACCATGTAGTTGGGAAGCTGGCTATCAACTGAATCCATCGTTTTGTCCTGTGCTGTCCATAATGTTTTTCTTCATGTAAACCCTTGTGGTTAATAAAGAAATCATTATTATTATTATTATTATTATTATTATTATTATTATTATTATTATTATTATTATTATTATTATCATCAAAAACAGCAGCAGCATCGTCGTCGTCGTCGTCATCATCATCATTAAAGAAGTCATTATTAATATTATTTAGTAATTAGGTGCCTTATATATCATATTGTACGAATATGAATTTTCCCTGTAATGTGGGGATTTTTTTTTTTAAATCCCGCATTACTGAACTATATTTGCAGCGTTAACACTGCTTACTACGCCCGACAACAACAGGAAAATAGTTAATAAAACATGTTGTCATCAACAATAAGCGTTAGACTGGGTGACGCCGTGCACCCAGGGTTTCAACAGCTGACGTACGGCTGAGCATAAGGTCAACAGCAAGACTAACTACAGCTACATAAAGTGACATGGTTATTTTCAACGTGCCACAAGGGACATGGAGCATAAAAAAAAGACAATCTATGGATCGAGCGTTGTCATATTATGGAGACATGGTTCCTATATTTTCAATTTCTTTCCGTCGGGGTCATCGTCTTTTCAATAATAATAACACGATGGAGAAGAATGGCTTGTTAAGAACTATACTTTGGAAGCATAGAAGGACTACGAGTTTATTACATATTCTTTCTGCTAATACTACACGCTGTGATTTCTCTAAAGAATTCTATCGAAAATATTCCTTATTTCATCTCCATTTTGTCGGGTGGCGGGGTGGAATCATTTTGAATGCCAGAACCTTTATATAGATGTTGCATAATTAAAATAATTTTGCAGTATTACTATATACTTCTGCTGGTAACCTCCTTTATACTGGAGAATACGTGTGTATATCTTTGACTATACCACATGTATTATACACAAACGTATATGTGCGGTCATATCTATCCACCCTTATTACTCTTATTCTGTGTGTGTGTGTGTGTGTGTGTGTGTGTGTGTGTGTGTGTGTGTGTGTGTGAATGCGATTGAGTGGACAAACGAAAGTGGCACTCAAGTTGCACGGAGCCGAATGAAACTGTTATTAAATAATAATAGTAATAATGTGTGTGTGTGTGTGTGTGTGTGTGTGTGTGTGTGTGTGTGTGTGTGTATGCGTGCATGTATGTATGTTCTTGCATGTGTGTATGTATGTATATGCATATGTGTATGTATGTACGTACGTATGTATGTACGTACATATGTATGTGTGCGCATATATATGTATGTATTTTTGTATATATGAATGTATATATATACGTATGTGTATAAGCATGTATGTATGTATGTATGTATGTACATGTGTGTATGTACGTATGGTGGTGGTGGTGGTGGTGGTAGAGGCTGTAGTTGTGTTATTGCTGGTTGTGGTTGTTAGTGGTGTTGTTGTTGGTGGTATTGAAGGTGGTAGAAGTGGTAGTAGTAATGGTGTTGGTTATGTGACAGTGGCAGTGATGGTGGTGGTGTTGGTGATGCTGGTTGCGATATTTGTGGTCGACGGTGTTGTTGTTGTTGCTACAGCTGCTGGTGGTGATGGTGATGGTTGTGGCTGTGGGGGTGGAGGTGATGGGTATTGTAATGGCGGTAGTGGTGGTGGAGCAGTGGTTGAGGGCGCAGTGGTGGTGGCACAGTACTGGCGGCACAGTACTGGTGGTACAGTGACAACGTCACAATCGTGGCGGTGAGGTAATGACCGCGAAGTGATGGTGACACGGCCGTGGTGGCACGGTGGTTACGCACAGTGGTGGCGGCAAAGTTGTGGCAGTGCAGTGGTAGCGACTCACTAGTGGCAGCACAGCGGTGACGGCAGGAGCGGCGGTTGTGGTGGTGGTGGTGGTGGTGGTGGTGGTGGTGGTGGTGGTGTAATAAGTGTCTGACAGTTATTGTTTTTTTTTTTTTCAGTCATGTTGTCGTAAAACAATATTTCACGGAAGTTGACGGTCCGATGCAACTTACACAATCTATGAACGAGTTGATAACACAGAACACATGCAAAAGGTAACAAACAACAAGAACAAAACTAAAAACAACAATAACAATACAGCTAACGACAGCAACAACGACGACACAACGAACAGCAGCAACAACACAACTAGCTGTCGCAACACAACTAACGACAAAACAGCAACACATATCTAACAGCAAAAACAACAACACAACCAACAACACAACTAGCAACAAACAACAAACAAAACAACAAACAAACAAAAAACGCAGCTAACAACAAACAAGACAACTAACAACAAACAACACAACTAACAAAAACACAGCTAACAACAACAATAATACAACAATAAAAATACAATAACAACTCAACGAAAAGCCCAACAACCCGTTGCTTCTGCTTTCACTTTCGTTTTTTGTATTATTTTTACTGCTTTTTTTTTCTTGTTTAATATTTTCTTTCGTTGTTTTCACGTTCTTTTTGTTCTTTTTGGTGTTGTTTCGTGTTGGTGGAGGAGATGGCAATGATGTCGGGGGTGGTGGAGGTAGAAGCAGTAGTTTCACAGCAGTGTTGTTATTGTTACTGGCGGTGGTGGTGGCAGTAGTGTTAATGGTGGTGGTAGTATTGTTGTTGTTGTTGTTGTAGTAGTTGTTATTGTCGGCAGCAGTGGTGCCGACGGTGGCGAAGATGACAGAGGAGATGTTAGCCATTTTGTTGATGTTATCTAGATATAATGTATGCAGGACTATATCCAGACATGCGCAGTTAGCACAATTCGGTAATTATGGCGAATTATCAGTTGTTCACACTTGGATATTTCTGAAAAAAAAATT
>NC_142948.1:33422850-33432850 GCF_046866305.1 Octopus bimaculoides | reverse complement strand
CCAGTCTCATGGTCCCGGGTTCAGTCCCACTGCGTTACACCTTGGGCGAGTATCTTCTATTAAAGCTTCGGGCCGACCAAAGCCTTGTGAGTGAATTTGGTAGACGGAAACTGAAAGAAGCCCGTCGTGTGTATATATATATATATATATATATATATATATATATATATATGTGTGTGTGTGTGTGTGTGTGTGTGTGTGTGTGAGTGTGTGTGTGTGTGTGTGTGTGTGTGTGTGTGTGTGTGTGTGTGTGTGTCTTTGTGTCTATGTTTGTCATCTTCCAATCGTCGCATGACAACCGATATTGGTGTATTTACGTCCCGTAACTTAGCGGTTCGGCATAATTAGCCGATAGAATAAACGCTAGGCTTACAAAGAATAATTCCTGGGGTCGATTTCTTCGACTAAAAAACCCTTTAAGGTAGCGCTCCAGCATGGCTGCAGTCAAATGCCTGAAACAAGTAAAAGAATAAAAGAATAAAAGAATAAAAGAATAAAAGAATAAAAGAATAAAAGAATAAAAGAATAAAAGAATACATTTGTCAACACGTGCTTCCTCGCAGATATAAGACTTTTCAAAGACTGTTACTATGGCGACAGGCAAAAGAGTTCTCATGTTCCGCTTCTTACTATCGAAACAGCCATGAATGTGTCTGTGGCTTACGATTGGTTAAAATTACCAAAATTTTCAAACTTTAATTACTAATAACTCATCATTTATTGATTTATAGCAATAATTACTTTCACGTCATTAATTAGCCTATAATAGTGTATCATTTACACTGAATATGAAATCAATTCGAACAGAAATTTGACGCTGGCAGCCACTGGCAACCAAACAGAAAAGATCCTTGATCGTTTCCTTGTTTCTGGTATTGGACTGCGGCCATGCTGGAGCACCACCTTGATGGGTTTCAGTCCAAGCAAGAACAACCTCTTCCGAGAACCGGGCCACATGAAACAGGGATCACCATTAGGTAGACCGCAATACTAAAAAAGAGATAGATGGATAGATAGATACATTTCTTTTATTAGCCACACAGGGCTCAACGAAGATGGGACAAATACAATGTAGAGCTTTTCTTTTTGGGAGGGGGAAGGAAGGAAAAAAAAAAAAAAAAATTGGTGGTGTCGATCAAAAGGGATCGTAGGAAGGGAAAAAGGGGAAGTTCGATCAAAAGGGATCGGAAAAAAAAAAGAAGGAAAGGCCGATCAATAGGGATCGTGTATCACACAGTAATGTTCTCGTGTAAAAAGAGGGGAGGACAGTTTAGGTTTAGCCGTGGAAGGAAAAGCCTACGGAAAAGACCACGGTAACCTTGGTCAATGTTCTCATTGAAGAAACTATAACAGTAAGTGACTCTCTTTTGCCTTTTTGTTTTATTTTTTTTTTGTTCATAGGGTTATGCTCAAGATGGCTCCGTCGTTCACACGTGCCATCCTTGCTACATTCACCCATCTTTTTTTGAAGCATTCACTAGACAAGACTTCCCTTTCTACTCTCACCTTCCTCTTCAGGTGATACTTGAAGAAGTTGATGAGAGATTGCCCAGAGAGGAAAGTCTTTGTCTCTAGACCTTTCAGACGCGTCCACCATACACATTCTTTCGCCATAGCCACAAGTACGATGAAAATAGCTCTTCCTTCCCGTTTAAAGGAAGGAGGCGCGACAATATTCACGATAGACTCGGCTGATAGACCGACTCGTCCCACACGCGATAGCAGTTGTTCGACGTAAGCCCACAGCTCGGAAATGGTGGGACACTGTACGAGTGCGTGCAGAACGGTTTCGTCGCTCTGCCGGCATCTCGGACAGGTCGGCCCCGTGTTTCTCGAGCCATGCCTGTAGAGCTTATCCCGAACGGGTAGTGCTTCTCGATAGCACTGCCAGGCCAGGGATCTCTGGAAGTTGTCCATAGGTCCCGGCCCGAAGGTCGTCTTAAACAGGCGGGTCAGGTATTCCTCGTCGACGTCCAGGTTCGCCCCGAGATCGTCGTCGTACCTTCCCTCCACTAATCCACTATAGAATGCGTTAGTTGTGATGCAGTCGCTCAAGGTTGACCCGGGTTGTTGGAGTTGCCGAAGAGCAGCGCGACACTCGCGGTGCCATTCGCCCTTCCTCGGCCTCTTCTTGATCCATGACTGCAGTTCGGTCATGGAGACGAGCTGCGGGAAAGCGCGCCGCACAAACGGTGACCACACCTGTTCACCGCTGTCTACGTAGAGCCGGAGATGTCGCAGTCTCAGCGCGTGTCTGCGCATCATCAACCACGGCATGCCCAGTCCTCCTTTTAACGGGTGTTGGCAGCAAACGGATCGCCTAACCATCGGAACGCTTCCTTTCCACAAGAAGCGGAAGAGGATGCGCTCCAGTTTGGTGATGGTAGGGTCGGGACAAGGAACGACGGTCAGGCGGTAGTAGATGACGGACGCGATGTACGTGTTCGCCACCTCCGCCCGACTTTTCAGGGAAAGATTCCTCTCGGCCCATTGCCGGGCTAGAGTGGCCACCCTTCTCGTTATCTCGTCCCAGTTCTTCTCCGTTTGGAGGTCTGGACCAAACCAGACCCCGAGCATCTCAACCGGACCGTCAGTCCAACGTCCCACGACGGAGGCGCTACTTGACGGCATGGGCTTGCTTCTCCAGGTGCCGAGCCGCAAGCCCACTGACTTATCCCGGTTGATTTTCGCTCCCGTTACCGCTTCGTAGTCTCTCAGTGTCTCGCCGACAAGCTCGATGTGCTTTTGGCTAGACACTATGACGGTGACATCGTCCGCGTATGCCGACACGCTCGTCCCGCATCCCAACTCTCGCGGGATGCCCCTCAGCGTCGCCAGCTTCCGCAGTAGTGGCTCGAGAGTCAACACGTACAGAAGCGACGAGAGGGGGCATCCCTGACGGACCGAACGTGCAATGTCGAAGGGTCTTGATAGATGCCCATTGACGCGAACTACCGAACGGATGCCTCTGTACAAGGCAGCCATCCAGCCGCGGAAAATGGGACCGAAGCCGGCTGCTATGAGGACAGCCTCCAAGTATTGATGGTCTACCCTATCGAAAGCTTTCGATTGATCTAAATTGATCAGGGCCCCACCCTTGCCAGGTTCCTTAACTACCCTCTCTATGATGTAGCGCATCAGATGGAGGTTGTCATGGATGCTCCTGCCCGGCACCGCGCACGTTTGCGCCTTGCCGATCAGTTTCTCGATGACAAGTGCCAACCGCTTGGCTAACACCTTGGCCAACATTTTCAAGTCTGCATTGAGCAGAGTGATGGGCCTAAAGTTATCTATGACGTCCCCCTTGTTTGGATCTTTCTTCAGCAGCGTTACGGCTCCTCGACTCACAAAACCGGGAATGCTCCCGTTTTGCTGCCAGTTGCAGTACACCGCCACCAAGACGTCTCCAAACAAGTCTGGCTTACAGTTGTAAAGCTCGTAGGGCAGACCATCCAAACCCGGAGATTTGTCCCTCGAGCATCCCGCCATCGCGTCCCTCACTTCGCCGCCGTGATGGCACCTTCGCAGCACTCCGCCTCTCTTGCCGAGAGTCGTGGCAGGCTGTGCAGGTAGGCACTGAAGTCCACCCTGCGTTCTCGCTCGCCATTCGTCCCAAACAGTCGAGCAAAGTGCCGCTGAAAGGCCTCACACATTTTGCTTGGCTCGAGCAGTTCGCGCCCCTGTTCGTCCACCAGAGACCGAATGGTGGCCTTGTTGCCCTGTTGCGCCTCCACCACCCGGGCCTCTCGTGCGGCTCCAACACCTTCGTTTCTTAGAGCACGCATCCTAGCCCTGACAACGCACCCTTCGTGTTTGGCGTTGAAGTGTTGGTCAAGGGCCAACCTTGCCGCCAAAACGTCGGATGCGATGCCACTTCTAATTGCCTCTTCTAGCTTCTTAACTAGTTCACCCTCTACTCTGTTTCTGTCTATGGCTAGTGCTTTGCTATACCTAACCGCTTCTGCTTTTATTGCTCTCTTGAGGGCAAACCACCATTTGTTATTGATGATGGCTCCTGTCAAAGCCCTCTTTACCTATGTGTCTTATCTAAGTCTAGCGTACACGTCACAAGTTTGTGATCCGTGTAGCTGACTATGTGAAATTGTGGACACCATTAGGTAGACCGCAATACTAAAAAAGAGATAGATGGATAGATAGATAGATAGATAGATAGATAGATAGATAGATAGATAGATAGATAGATAGATAGATAAATAGATAGATAGATAGATAGATAGATAGATAGATAGATAGATAGATAGATATTACGTATGTATGTATATATGGATATCTCTTCTGTTTTTTAATTATTGTAAATCTTCCACTGAAGAGGGAGTCAGTTTCCAACAAAGATACAAGGCTCCATCTTTGGGATGTAGTTAACACAGACAAATTCACATTTGGAACTTGAGAAAAGACTTGCATAGTTTTTGCTGTTCCACTCATAGATTGAACTTGTAATGTTCGAATTAGCCGGTCGATTTCTCTTTCTGAGAATCCCAGTTCATCCAGATTCTTCTTTAAGCATTTACTAACAAAACCCAGTGCTATGTGTGTATGTATGTGTGTATGTATGTGCGTATTTTCTACCGCAATACAAGCCATATGTATATTATACACACCCACGTCCCACCGGACACTTCCATCCTAATGACCGATATTTCGTTATTGGCAAACATCTGTTACACATACACATACACACACACAGAGATATAAGTATATGTACAGATGTGTGTGTGTGTATGTGTGTGTGTGTGTGTGTGTATCTAATATCTATCTCGATAGACAGAGGATGAAAGAGGTGTGAGATAGAGATAGAGAGAGAGAGCGAGAGAGAAAGAGAGAGAGAGAGAGAGAGAGAGAGAGAGAGAGAGAGAGAGAGAGAGAAAATGTGTGACAGCAATCGACAGACAGATTATGATTCAGTTCAGTATTAGTTTCATTGTTGTGACACACACACACACGCACACATACACACACACACACACACACACACATGCACGCACCATACACGCACGCTCACACACACACACATGCACACATACACACACACACATATTCACACACACTCAGATATACACACACAGAGACATACACCTACACACACACGTGTGTGTAGGTGTGTGTATGTATGTATGTATGTATATATGTATTATGTATGTATTGATATATTATGTATGTAAACACGCATGCAGACGCGTGTGTGTTTGCGTGTGTGTGTGTATGTGTGTGTGTGTGTGTGTCTGTGTTTGAATGTTTGCGTATGTGTGTGTGTGTGTGTTTGCATGTTTGCGTGCGTGCGTGTGTGTGTGTGTGTGTGTGTATGTGTGTGTGTGTGTGTGTGTGTGTGTTTCTGATGAATGGATCACCTACAGGTCATGACACCGATAATGTTACAGAAGCAACAACAACAACAACAACAACAACAACAACAATAAGCACCCCCACCTTCCTCCCATCTCCCTCCTCTGTCAGCCTAGCATGACCTCTATTATTTCTCTACCACCGTCTTCGCCCACATCTATAATACTATTGTCTTCACCGCTACCCCCTCCTCCCACCACAACGAACAACAACAACCACCATTGGCTGCACTTCTACCGAAACATATGTTCAATCTGACCTATATATATTTAGATGATATGCGAGGGGGGGGAGCGGATGAAAGATTAATTTATCAAATGAATTCGATATCTATTTACGGTATGAAGGAGGCAAGCCGGCAAGATGGCTCGCACGCAGGGCGACGATGCTTAGAGACGTTTCGTCTGTCTTTACGTTCAGTGTTCAAATTCCGCCGAGGTGAAATTTTCCTCTCATCTTTTTAGGAACCATAAAATTACTACCAGTCGAGAACTGGGGGTCGATGCAATCGACCAGTCCCTCACCTCAAAATTTCAGATCTTTTGCCTATATTAGAGAGGATTACTATTTTTGGGGTCTTTTTTTTTTTTTTTTTTTTTGCTGGGGTTAAGAAACCGTACCTCTCGTTCTTTATGGAACAGCTGTTACAATGGCAAAAATAGCTACCGTCTAGTATTGTTATTACTTATATCTCCTTTAGAGATTTAGAACTATCTATTTTGCTCGTTACGAGTTCAGCGATTGTCTGCCGCTTCTCTGTTTATATACTGTGAGTAGGAGCGAGTGTCTGTCATCTCTAGCATCTCACGCATAGGACGTTGCTAACTCTTCGTCAGTTATCGTTCAAAACATTATAATGATATAGTTAAAAGCGTGAAATCGTTATTATCTTTCAGACACTAACTCTCAAGGAATTAGCAAAGTCCTATGTGTGAATTTTCCGTTAGTTGTGTTGGTATATATATATATATATATATATATATATATATACCAACACACACACACACACACACACACACACACATATATATATATATATATATATATATATATATATATATATATATATATATATATAATCAGCTGGAAAACCAACAGTACTAATAGTGTAACAGCGACCACACTTTATATACGGTTACACTCTACCAATACCTGCCTCTTGAGGTTGTCTCCCTTCAACAAGAGAATAATTGATGCAATCTGCAAGGATTATATAGTATGAAATGAGGGAATATACGGCTGGACCATTTAAGTCGTTCTTTGCAGAAATGTCTAAGAGGTACCCTCTCTACACCTCCCACAGCCTTTGTACTCTGACGAACGCTACTAGAGAGAATGTACTAAATGCAGCGAATATTACATCGGGAGAAGCATGCGCTACCTTTACATCTGAGACAAAGTAAACTTCAGTCCTGTTGGTGAAATACCGCAACCACAATATTACTGTACCTATATGATCCACAAACTGTAATATTGGATACTTATGGATCAAGGAGGCAATCCTCTTCAATAAATGAATGCCACTGAGAAGTTCCAAGAGGAGTTTCACGAGGCTCATTGGTTATTCTGCGCTCGTGTAATGCAACTCCAGCTATCTGCGCATGTCAGAACGAACACACAGACACGGACGATCGGACCGACTAACAGGTTTAGTTCAGTAAAGCTATTCAGTTAATGGTATAGCCAGAACTGTACTGAGGTTATTTTAAAAGGAAATATATTTCCTTTAAAATAACACCAGAGATTAGCATAGATATTGAAATACAGTTATGAGTGTCTTTGTTTTCGATTATAGAAATTCTGAAATCGGAAAGAATTATGTTCAGACGAATGAATCTGAAGGAATATAAGAATTATAACAATACATTGATTACTTATTGAGTGTTTCCTATACAGATTAACAGTCACAATCGATTCTACATTTTGGTTTTGTTATGGTTGTTTTGTTAAGTTTGTTTTGCTTGTTTGTATTTTTTGTTCTTGCTCTTTTGTTTGTTTTGCGAACAGAATTCATGTCTCTCATTAAGCATATATTTTGTTAAAACTTTCTACAAAACATTCTCGTTGTTAAGTTTGTGTATGTACTCGTGTGCGAGTGTGTGTATGTATACACATACATACATATATATGTATATACATACATATATATATGTATACATGTACATATATATATATATACATATATATACATATATACATAGGTATATGTACATACTTATACATATGTACACCCACGAACACTCACATACACACACACACATATATATATATATCTTTCTCTCTCTCTCTCTCTTTCTCTGCATATGTATATATATATATATATATATATATATATATATATATATATATATATGTATTTATATATATGAACGTGTGTTGGGGGGGGGGGAATTATTTGAATGTATGATTGTCTTGTATTCAAAAACTACAAAGCGAATAGAACACCCACGAAACCATGAATAAAATTCTTCGCCATTTCAGGGCGAAGAATTTTGTATAATGTAGAAATATCAGCCAAATCTCTTTCAAACCAGATCCGTCAATCTGTTAGGAAGAGAAATACAGACAGATAGGAATGTTGATCCTGAACGATGGTGTCAGTCAGTCTTTCTCTCTCTCTCTCTCTCTCTCTCTCTCTCTCTCTCTCTCTCTCTCTCTCTCTCTCTCTCTCTCTCTCTCTCTTTCTCTTTCTCTCTCTCCCTCTCTCTCTTTCTCTCTCCCTCTCCCTCTCTCTCACTCTCTCTTTCTCTCTCCCTCTCCCCCTCTCTCTCTCCCTCTCTCTCTCTCACACTCATTCTCTCTCTCTCTCTCTCTCTCTCTCTCTCTTTCACTCTCTGGAATAGTGGAATAGAAAGATAATAAATGGAACACATATGGAGTGAGAGACATAAAGACAGAGAGAGACGGTGATGAAGACGGCTGTACGTTTGTGTTTCGTCAAACTCTTGTTTTTGTTCAGCGTTCAGATTCTCTTCAATCCTTATGATCTCTCTCTCTCTCTCTCTCTCTCTCTCTCTCTCTCTCTCTCTCTCTCTCTCTCTCTCTCTGTGCTTCTCCTTCAACGTCTTTTTTTCTTTTTCCACTATGTCAACAAGAGTGAGAGAGAGAGAGAGAAGTGTCATGGTGATGATAACAGCGATTTGAAAACTGGATCAAAAGAGACACCTTAATCTATTGCAACGTTATCTTGTATTAAACGAACACAGGTTTTCCCCAATACTTTAAACACTGTGTGTATGTGTATGCGTATGCGTCTGTATGCATACGTTACGTTTATCTATACGCACAAAAAGAATTAACTTCGTATATTGGTTGCCAGTTTCCAGATCATTTTATTTGAAGTACTCCAAGGATGTATTATTCATCCACCTAATTAATCTATTGATATATGGGTGGGTATGGTTAACTGAAAAACAATCACGTAAGAAGACACGTTTTATTGTAAACAACTTCTTCAGTGACCTTCTGAGAAATCCCAAAATGAATTTCCTTCTGATCGGTTTCTTGCATCGATATCACCTCCAGACACTGATCTCTATTAGACTTCAATATATTGGTATATATTATTTGCTAGTTGAATTAAGTCTTTTAATTTGGACGGTGAAAGTTGTGATGTCGCTTTGGTGTAGAGGCTAGCACGGCTGTAAGGGTTACAGCACACAAGGACAGACAAAGGGATTAAGTCGATTACATCGACCCCAGTGCGTAACTGGTACTTAATTTATCGACCCCGAAAGGATGAGAGGCAAAGTCGACCTCGGCGGAATTTGAACTCAGAACGTAAAGTCGGACGAAATACCGTTAAGCATTTTGACTGGCGTGCTAACGATTCTGCCAGCTCGCAGAATATTGATATAGTGATCAGGACTAATCTGGGGCTACAGAACAACAACAATATGATGTTGCAAATAGAGAAGTGAGATACGATCAGCAGGCGGTGAAGCAACACCGTATCACCAGATGATAAACAATGTAATAATGTCAGCGAAAAACAATATTTTATATTGCAATAATAATTGGCATCAAGCTGCTGATAATGGGTCGAGGTGTTGATTGGCGCCTGTTGACTGCCAATTAGACAAATGAAAGGAAGTGGATGGAAGGAGAGATGTGGGGAGCAAGAGAAAATATGGAGGTTATTGTGAATATCTTCATTGTTTTCAAGTAAGTTTATCGGGTTCCAAAGTAATTTGTCTTATTTTAAAATGGAATCCAGTGGGACTTGAAGACGAGAAACACTGGTTAATGATACAAAGTTCAGGTTCCTTGCAGCAACAATAACAACAACAACAAACAACAACAATGGCAATAAGGATGACGAGCGTGATGGCAGCGGTGGCGATAACGACTGCGCTGTTTTTGTTGTTGGTGTTGTTGTTGTTGTAGAAGGTATGTTATATCCAGCTTAGACATGGTGGCGATATTTGATCCAAACGAAACCATAATTGTGTTGCCATGGAAACAGAACCGTGATGGCGACGAGATGTCAATCATGGACCACATGGTCAGTAAGTCGATAGCTTAATGACTATTTGTGCACGAGTGTCTACATATGTATGTGTGTGTGTGTGTGTGTGTGTGTTTGGGTGGATTTACGCACGCGTACGCGCGTTCATGACCGACTGAAGAGCTGCGT